>NC_057813.1:373321082-373616502 GCF_018294505.1 Triticum aestivum
ATTCGGGTCAAGACATTAACTATCTTCCCCGAAGGATGGGTGAGTTGAACAGTCCTAGAGAAGCAATCAATTTTGGCTTGATGAGCTGACATCCAGTCCATACCCAAAATGATATTAATATCTGAAGATTTAAGGGCTATCAAAGATGCGAGAAAAACAAGTCTGTCGACTTGGATTTCATTTCCATAACTTACCCTAGAGGTCTGCCATCTAGACCCAGGGGTAGAGATTTCCATAGTGGATGGCAAGTCACAGAATGCAACGTTATGCAAACGAGCATAATTTTCAGATATAAAAGAATGAGAGGCTCCTGTATCGAAAAGAACAGATGCCGGGTGGCAGTTAACAAGAAGCGTACCGAGAACGACGTTGGGGTCCTCTTGAGCTTCTTCGGCAGAGATACAGTTGACATGGCCACGTGAAGCGGTGACCGGTTTAGCGTGGAATACTTTCCCTGTCGGCTTGCCACGGCCAACAGCTTTAGCAGATTGATTGGGGTTGGTCTGGGGACACTCACGCATATAGTGACCAGATTCCCCACACTTGAAACAAGTCACGGAACTGGTACATGGAGGAGCATTATTGGTTGGACCCCCATAGGGCTTGGCTGGAGCAGACTGTTGTACCGGGCGAGGCGCTTGGAAGGATGGCCTCGGTGTGAACCTGGGTGGCAGGGCGGTGTTGGGTACCCACACGCGGCGCTTCTGAGGACCAGCACCGGATGAGGAACCCGTGTCACGTCCATGCTTGCGTGTTGCGTCATAATCATTCTGACCAGTTTCAGCACTGATGGCTTTGTTGACAAGTTTCGAAAAAGATGTGCACTCATGCAGACGGAGGTCGCGGCGAAGCTCAGGACTAAGGCCCTTACGGAACCTTGCTTGCTTCTTGGCGTCCGTAGACACTTCCTCAGTTGCATATCGGGCGAGATTACCAAACTCTCTGCTATAAGCATCCACAGAAAGTCGGCCTTGGGTGAAATTGCAAAATTCTTCACGTTTACGGTCCATGAGACCCTCCGGAATGTGATGTTCACGGAAAGCCTCGCTGAATTCAGCCCAAGTTGTGACATGGCCCGCTGGGCGCATAGCTCCATAATTCTCCCACCATAGACTGGCGGGGCCTTCGAGATGATACGCAGCAAAGGTGACCTTGTCAGCCTCCGCTACCAGCGCGGAACGCAGCTTATGAGAGATACTGCGAAGCCAGTCATCAGCGTCGAGAGGCTCGACGGAGTGGTGGAACGTGGGTGGATGCAATTTGATAAAATCACTAAGTGACACCACGTTAGCCCTCTGATGGTGTGCTGTATTCTGTTCAATACGCTCCAACAAACGGTTTGTCTCCCGCTTGTTTCTCTCAGCTTCCATCATAACCTTGGCTAGTGAAGGAGGTTGAGGCAGATGTTCATTTCTGGCTTCACTGCCTTCGGCCTGCTCTTGAGAAGCAGGGTTGGCGCGCGTGTTGACCATCCTAGGTAAACAAGACAATGATTTAGTCAGAATGATAAAATTCCGACATAGGAATACATAATGTAAGGAATAACTCGGAATGCAAGATGATCATCCGTATGACATGGTAGATACAGAAACTGCTTCTTTATTCCATCGTCATACACACCATACAAGGTTTAGTACAAGACCAAACAAAGTACTATTACGGTGAGAAAAGGATTACATCTCATCGGAGGCATTCCAAGCTCCTATACATTATTTTTCTACATCTCCGGAAGGAGTACAAACTAGGTCATATCCCACGAGTCACGCGGGATGACAGACGACACAGCTAGTGCGAACTAGGGATACTATCACTAACTCAGACCGATCCGTAGTAGTCCTCGTAGAAGTCACCTCCATAGCCTGGAAGCTCAACATGTTCATCCGGAAACAGACGATCTCGCGGAGCTTGTGGACCATAAGGGCTAGGATGAGGTCGTGGACCAACAAACGGTGGCCTGCGGGGACCGCGAGGTGGGGTGATGCCTCCTACATCACGCCAAACCATCACGTCTGGCAGAGCAGATCTCACAGGATAGAGATCGCGCATATCTGAATATCCAGCTTGCACCGCCGGTGCGAACCGAGTCAAAGTGGCCCAGTGGTCAGCACGGGTATTGAAGAGCTCTAACCTTAAGGCCCGATTCTCACGGTCCTTATCCTCGAGCATCTCAGCAGTGGTGCGAGTCCGTGAATCCTCCTGAGTGGAATCAGCATAGATAGCCTGGAGATACCCTTGTGCTCCCGGAAGTGATCCTGGCATATACCGGAAATCAGAGTCCCGAAATAGACCAGATCTGACTCGCATAATGGTCATCATGGAGTAGGCGGCATCCTGCACAGCCATCTCAATAGTAACCCCGAGTCCATAGGAGCAGTGAAGAGGCTCAGTGGATCCAGGATAAGATGGAAATATCCTGACAGTGCAGAGATACTGGCTTTGATTGAAGTCCCGGAATTGCTCTTCGACCGTGTACTCGGGATACCAGCGATATCCAGCCTCAGTCATTACCCTGACCAACTTAGCAGTATGGCCGGGTACATCTAGGCATCGAGTCAGGCGAACCACTTGATTGAGGTCGCAAGTGGCCATCTGAAAGCACAGTTATAATGCAAAGGCATTAGAATTTCTAGCAAAATTTCGGCAGCATAACAGCTGTAAATGCTCAAAAGGATTTTGAGACATTTGACAAAGGATTTCGTACACACTCAACATCATCATATCAAAGTTCTGAAACCATGTTGGCAACATAATGTGGTAGTAGAACTGAACTAGGCTTGTATCCATCAAACTTATAAGGTACTACTGATTAGTAACTCGTGATCCTGATAGAGAGAGCAGATCCTAATTCCTTAACCCCCGGTGGAAGAATGGACTGACTCAGATCAGAAAGTCATAAGGTATAAGGAGTAAAAGAGCCTTACGTTCCAACCCACAAACAATTCCCCTACATATAACTAAAGAATTTCTAGACTCAACATCGACCAGTTTGGCTTGGAGAACCTACAGGCAGTCCGGCTCTGATGCCAACGCTGTCAGGACCCCGACTCGATGTCACATCGATCTAGCCGGTAACACTTCATATCACTTTGCGGCCTCACGCACGGTAATCCCACGGGTGTCGCCTTACCTTTGCCCGGGACCGTTTGCGCCTTTTGGCTCACGTATATGATAGTGTTGCTAGCATCCATATGATAAAGAGCCCGGGCTGACATGACTAGTCGTAAACCCAAAGTGGCACAGACTTACAGGGACAGGCATCCATGACCCAGCTTCGAACGTGTCAGTCATCAGCAAGTGGGTCCGGGCTGTAGCACTGGGCTAGCAGGACTCCGGTAAACCGGGCTGTAGCGGGCTAACAGGACTCCGGTACTCAAAGCGTGACATTTCCCCGAAGGGACAGACACAGGAACGAAGAAGGACACATGCCGGCCAGCCTAAGTGTTCCAGAGCAGTAGCAAGCTACCATGGCTCAGCGGTAACACTAGGAGACATTTCCCGGTAAGAGAGGCTACTAAAGATAAACAACTAGATAGTCAGATCCCACACATACCAAGCATTTCAATCATACACACAATATGCTCGATATGTGCAAATACAACGAAGCATCACAACATGACTCTACGACACAAGTACTTTATTTAAGGCTCAGCGAGCCATACATAACATACACAAAGATACGGGTCTCACGACCCAACATACAAGTCATACAGTCATACAAGCCAACAGCGGAAGTACTTTGTCTGGGTACAGACAACTAGTAAAATAAAAGAGGCTTGGAAGCCTAACTATACTACGTGGTCCATCACAAGCTCAGGGTCACCACCTGGGTCTTTAGCCTACTCGTTGATGTCAACGTCTACATAGAACCCATCAGAAGGGGTTGCAGCGTCTTCTGTAAAAATGTAGATTATAGCAACATGAGTACAAAGGTACTCAGCAAGACTTACATCAGATCCTACATACATGCATAGTATCAAGAAGGGTTGGTGGAGTTATTGTAGCAAGCCAGCTTTGACTCTTGGCTAGACTATCCTACGATACTCCAACTTGAAATTGTTTTGCGCACACGAGTCCACTACTCACCACTTCAATACACTACCGAGGATTCACCTCCGTCTTCCTACGGAAGAGCCATCCTCGGCACTCACACTTATCTTGAGGCTTTTAACAGTTTCCATTTACTTGTCTATGAACTGTATAGGCAACCAAGTAGTCCTTTACCGCGGACGCGGCTATTCGAATAGATCATGTTAACCCTGCAGGGGTGTACTTCTTCATACATGTTTCCACCACTTAGCGTCTGCACACGACATGTGCTCGGCAGACTTCAAGCGAAAGCCGACGTGGGTGTAGACCACGACCTACCTAAACACTTAAGCCTCTAGTCCAGGTTTATCGCCTATTCAGGTTCCATCCGCAGGGAGTCCGGCCGAGGTTTCCCATACGGCCCCGAACGATGTGAACAGGGTTCCTGAGATACCTAACGGGTATTCGGTACACCCGGCCACGTACCTACCGCATCACAGCCCACCCCTACGGTCAGCGCTGTCCACGGCCTCCAGTAGGCTACAAACACCAGAAACTACTTGCAACTCCTGGACAGAGTGCTAGGGTGAATAAGAAGTCGAGCGGGGTCATATTTCAGGGCCCAATGTATGGTAGTAGCTGATTCTTAAATCACACATACAGATCTCAGTGCTTAAGGTCGGTTTCAATGAAACAACCCACCATGTACTCCTACATGGCCTCTCATCGATACCTTTACCAAATCGTGTTCACCACACCACTCTCATTACCGACATAACATTTCACTCTAGCCCATCACCCAGATGAACCAGACCTGACACGACTCTAAGCATAGCAGGCATAGCAAGGTAGGAACAACACATACATATGGCTCAATCAACTCCTACACATGCTAGTGGGTTTCATCTAGTTACTGTGGCAATGACAGGTCATGCAGAGGAAATGGGTTCAACTACCGTAGCACACAGCAGTTTGAATCGCTTTGTCTTAATGCAGTAAAAGAGAGCAGGAGCGAGAACATGGGATTGTATCGATATGATCAAATGGTTGGTTGCTTGCCTGATGGTTCGATGCACGGATACGGTTCTTCGTTAGGGTAATCACGGTACTCCTCGGGGACAGATCCTGTCGCAAAGGTCATCGATACACAAACATCACCAAACAATATGCAACAATATGATGCATGCATGAAACATGGCAATATGAGTGTGTTGGGCTAATGCAACTAAAACCAGAAGGGTTTGAACAAATTTGAATCAAAGATTCAAATTCCAAATTCAAATATGGCCTTTTAAAGTGCTTTTCCTTGTTCTGATTAAAACATCAATTTAACTTGTTTGATCATGCATGAAAATAGTACAGATGGATAGATTGGATTTTTCTGATCATTTTTCATATATAATTTGTCCAATTTGGAGTTACAGAATAAAAGTTATGAAATTTTGAAGTTTAAATAATATTCTGGAATTTCCTGATTTAATTTAAATCCAGAAATCCAATTACTGCGTCAGCCTGACGTCAGTGTGACGTCAGCAGGTCAACGGAACTGGTCCAGGTCAAACCTGACAGTGGGTCCCGCATGTCAGGGTGATTAATTTAATTAAAACTTAATTAAAACTAATCCTGTTTAATTAGCAGGGCTGGGCCCCACCTGTCATTGACTCAGGGGAGTCAACCAGGGCCCACCCATGGTCAAAGTCAGTGTCGGCTGCCGGCGTTTAGTCGCCGGCGAGCCCGACGCGGCGGCGGGAGTGGTTTTGGCCATTTCGGCCACCAAATGGACCGCGGAGGCCACCGGAGTGGAGCTGAGGACAACCCGCAGCTCTTGGCGGAGTCCGTTGGGGTCGGGGTGGCCGGAGTCGACGCCGGCGACGACTTTGGCGGCCACCGAGGTTCGGTCGGAGGTGAACTTGGTGCTAGAGGGTTCGGTGAGGCTCGTGGAGTGGCTAGCTAGATGCTGTGGAACGCGGTGAGCAAGATGGACACCATCTTGTGGCCGGAGGATGACCGGGAGCACGTCGGCGACGAGGTCCACGGCGGTGGGTGCGGTTGAGCTCCGGGAGGTTGCTACACGGCTCGGGAGCAAGAACGGAAGGGAGGGGAAGATGGCTAAGCTCACAGTGAGTGCGACGGAGTCCTTGGTGCGGCCGGAGATGGACCGGAGCGACGACGGCGTTGAAGGGGATCTCCGGCGACGGTGAGCTCGGGCGAGGTCGGTGCGGTGGTCTCGGGCATTGCGAGCGCTCGGGGCTCGGCTGCTCGATGAAGTGGACAGCGGCGAAGCTCCTGGACACGGTGAGACGGCGTGGAGACGACGGGGAGCACGGCTACGACGGTGGTGCGGCGATGGTGGCGTCGGCCATGGCTGGGGCGTGCGAGGGGGAGGAGCTGGAGAGGAGAGGGGGTGTCTGGGGGATTCGGGGGAGAGAGGGAGGCCGATCCACGTCGTCACCTGGCGAGGGGAGCGGCGAGGCGGCGAGCAGGTGCGTGGCGCACGCCGCGGTCGCCGTCGGGCACCTGCCTGCCTGCCTGGCCGGCAAGCAGCACGCTGGAGCGGTGCTGGGCTGGGCCGGCAGGTGGGCTAGCTAGTGGGCCTGCGGTGGCGCCAGGTAGGGTTTTCCCTTTTTTTTCTATTTCTGTTTTTATTTAATATATCTGCAACTTTGTTGAATTAAATAAAATACCTAGACAACTCCAAAAATCACCAAACTACTCCTGGTCCATAGTTGGATTATTTCCAACATGAAACATTTTAGTTTGGAGATATTTGAGCATTTAAATATTTTATATAATTTTAAATGCCCAAATTCAAATAGTTATGATTTAACTCAAAAACCCTAGGATGGCCTAGGAAAATGTGCACCACTTTTGCAGAGGTTCTGAACCAAGACAAAAATGATGGGCATTTTAGAAGGGCATTTCAGGTTCATTGAAAATTATTTTAGTAAACCCTAGTTGGTTTCAGAGGGGACTGGGGGTTCTGTCATCCCCATTTCAAGTTTCTGATGAATGAGTAAACATGATGCAACACTCTAATGCATGACTAGCTAGGGTGTGACATCCCCCTGCTAGCTGGGACCCACCTTGGTGGGAGGTTGACTTGTGGGCCTACTAAGTTGACGGGGACGGAGGGCTTTGTCAACTTAGTCAATATGAACGATTCTAGCTCCAGTGACCGTACGATGTCCATCCAACGACCGTAGTGCTTCTTCAACCTCTGGTCTTCTTGCTCCAGCCGCCCAAAGCAGCGCCGGTCGTGTCGCGTGCTCCTACCTCTCGTGGCCGCTGTGATGCCGCGGAGGCCTCACCGCCCCCTACTACTCCCACCGCTGGCCAGGCCATCCCTCTACTCACCCACACCCCATGTTATTCTATGGCGATGGCAGCCTCGCACCAGAGCCGAACGAGTGAACCCTCATACTCCTCTATGCGTGGGCATCCACGGCCGCGTCTTCCCCGGCTCTGCATCGTCCCCTTCATAGGCCTCGCCGTCGTCCTCTGCCCTCGTGCTCTCGGCGCGGCGTGGTCAACGTGGTCAAGGAACGACTTCCATTGGAAGAGTACTGTACGTGGAGAGGCTGACAGCTTGGTCCACGGCGGCCGCAAGGAAGTGCCTCCTTATTACGTGCAAAATAATTATTCCTCCACCTGACAGAAGGGACCCACCGGACGGGCCACCTTATTTCGTGAAAAAAAACATTTCCTCCCTGACTGCTGGGACCCACCAGCTACATCTTCGCACGCAAGGAAGTGCGTCCAGGCAAAAAAATGATCCGCCCCCCTGACTGCTGGGACCCACCATCTACATATTCACACGCAATAAAGTGCCTGATAGTCGGGACCCACCTTATCAAAGCGTACGTAGTGTTGTCATTCTGGTCGCGAACGTGTACGTACATACTGGTCGATGTAGAGGCGCGCACATGTTGTAGTATAGGCGCGCATGTAGCATGTACACGTACATACATCGGCCAGTGTGCAAGAAAGAAAATACGGCCACGTACGTACATACGGGAGGGGTCTCGGATGCCTACTTGCGCATAGCTACGACCAGGGCTCGTGTACATGGCTGGGTCGGAACGAAGAAACAGCGTAGTCATCGTGTTCATGGGGAGCCAACCGACTGGATCGGAATGAAATGCGTCGTCGTGTTCATCGGGAGGGCTTGGACGGAACAGCCGATGGAAACAAAGCTTGGCATGCCACAGAACGGAGAAAACGGCCTTGTGTTCGACCGGCCACGTTCGAAATGGGATCCTGTTCATCGGGAGGGGTCTGGCGTACCGCAAAACGGAGGAAACGGACTTGTGTTGGACCTCCTACGGTCGAACCGGGGTCCTGTTGATCGGGAGGGGTGTGGCGTACCGCAAAACGGAGGAAACGGACTTGTTTTGGAGCGCTACGGTCGAAACGAGGGTCCTGTTCATCGGGAGGGGTGTGGTATACCGCAAAATGAGACTCCACGAGATACTGTTTATCTCCACCGTCGACCTCCTCCGGCCTCCACGGGGTACTGTTCATCCACCGTCAACCTCCTCCAGCCTCCACCTGCGAATGTTCATCCACGGGCTCCTGTTCATCCAGCCTCCACCGCGTGCTACTCCACCGGCTACTGTTCAACCAGCCCTCTCCATAGGCTCCTATTCAACCACCCCTCCACGGGCTACTGTTCATCCACCCCTCCACCGTCTATTGTTCATCCAGCCCTCCACGGGGTCGTGCTGTTCATCCAGCCCTCCAAGGGGTCCTGTTCATCCAGCCCCAACCGGCCCGATCGATCGGGGTCCTGTTCATCCAGAGGCAACACCACGGGGTCCTGTTCATCCACCCCCACCAGGGAATTGTTCATCCACCCCCCTGCAATGCTCATTGTTCATCCAGAGGCAGCATCGATCGGCTTCAGTTAGCAGCAGTAGCGAAGGAATCGCTCGGGTTCAGTAACGTGCAACCTGCAGTGCAATCGCTCGGGTTCAGTAACGTAGCTAGTGCAATCGCTCGGGTTCAGTTAGAGCCCAACGCCTCGCTTGGGTTCAGTTACAGCCCAACACCTTGCACACACGCGCATACGTATACGAGAGAAATGCGCATCACTCGGCCCCCGACCACCCACCGTAACCTGGAACTCCCTGAAATTTTCCTCGCCCTCGCTTCTACCACGGTTTTTTCTATCATGGACGGCCCAAAGAATGTCATGCAGCTGCGTCTCCGGCCCGCCCAGGACGAAAATCCCATTTTCTGTCATGATTTTTTGTCATAGAAGTAGGAGCCCACCACATCTATGATGATACCGGGTTTTGTCACAATTATCATCATAGAAGTGTCATAAGTATGACAGAAAAAAATTTCATTCGGCCCAAAATGTCACAGATGTGTCTTTTTTGTAGTGTTGGACGGTGCCAGGGTGATTGTTCATGTTATTTAAAAAATAACCCGTACAACCGCTCGCCCTAGCGATTCTACTACTTAGGCCTCGGCAACGGCTCCTGCTAAAGCGGCTGTACCGCTTCTCCTAGCGATTGTACCGCTAGGACCTAGCAGGCCGCTGAAAGGGGCTTGGGTGGTTGTAGCACTCTCCGGAGAGGTTGTACCGCACCGTGCACTATTTAAGGAGGGGGTTCTTCCTCCTCCCACCTAATTCTTGCCTCCCTCTCTCCTCCCTTAATGCCCTAAGCTCCATTTTGCCTGATCTCCTTCTCTAGCCAACCAAACTTGCTGATTTGCTAGGGATTGAGGAGGGAGACCTAGATCCAGAATTCCACCAAAGGAATTTAATTCCCCCATCCTTCTCTTGTAGATCTTCTTACTCTTGGGTGTTGGGGCACCCTAGATGGAAGAGTTCACCTCAAAGCCACATTCCATTGTGGTGAAGCTTCATGGTGGTGATGGGAGCCTCCAATTAAGTTGTGGAGATTGCCCAAACCTTGTTTGTAAAGGTTTCAGTTACCGCAAGGGCACCAGTAGTGGATTCACGACACCTTGCATCATGCGAGGGCGTGAGGATAAAGGGTGAGCCATTGTGGCTATTGGAGAGCATCACGCCTCCGCGCCCCTCCAACGGAGACATACCTCCACCAAAGGAGGAAACTTCGGAAACACATCCTCGTCTCCACTTGCGGTTACATCTATCCTTTACTTTGTGCAAGCTTATTATGTTGTGTTTACTCTTGCTTGCACTTGTTGTTTGATGTGTTTATCATATAGTTTGTTCACCTGGTTGCATATCTAGACAACATATTTTACTGTGGAGCCTCAAATTTGGGATTGAAGTTAAAAAATTGTTAGTCACATATTAAACCCTCTTTCTGGTCGTCCATACCTATCCTTTCACAAGGAAAATACAAATACAATACAAAGATAATCATTTTTAGACAATTCATGAAAGCATCCTTCAAATAGTTCACCTAACTTCTCGGTTGCATTTGGTTTTTGCCCCTTGACGAATTATTCATGAAACATGTTATTCATAGGTTGCTTGGCTTCTTGGCTGC
Organism: Triticum aestivum; assembly: GCF_018294505.1. Classification (NCBI taxonomy): domain Eukaryota; kingdom Viridiplantae; phylum Streptophyta; class Magnoliopsida; order Poales; family Poaceae; genus Triticum; species Triticum aestivum. The sequence goes on from NC_057813.1 coordinate 373,331,597, forward strand.
AATTGGTCCTCGCGCCAAGGGTGCAATGATTCATCTAGTTGGCTGAATAGCTAGTAGTGGTATAGCCAATTCTCCCGTCCACTGACATGTTTGGACTCACATATTATGAATCAGTTGATGACGAATAAAATAGTGAAACTCTTTGTTGCATGCTATTAGAAGTTGTAACATGGGATGTTCCAAATTGGTTAACCAAACTCATCATGATGTTCATCGGCATATGAATTTGTGGGGGTTGCCAATGCATGAGAGTTTGAGTACACATGTTGCATGTTGTCAATACTATACAAAGTTGACGCATGTAAATTATTTTCCATCAGCTTTTGCATGTAATTATATGGATGATTGAGCAAACTAGGGCTAGCTGATACATTATGCCCATTAAAAGATGTAGTTACACCATATGCATTATTTGCATCTACACAAATGAATTGGGTATTCATATTACCTTTGTAGATTGCAAAGCCTTGATGATGATCTCTTCATAGCAAGAATAATCATGTTGGATCATTCGAAGTTTCATCGAGTGCAATACGCAAGTACGTCATTAGAGGAGACTCGCCGGTAGCTTGATATTTGAAACGTCTCCGTCGTATCTATAATTTTTTTTTGTTCCATGCCAATATTATTCAACTTTCATATACTTTTGGCAACTTTTTATATTATTTTTGGGACTAACATATTGATCCAATGCCCAGTGCCAGTTCCTGTCTATTGCATGTTTTATGTTTTGCAGAATACCCATATCAAATGGAGTCCAAACGGGATAAAAACGGACGGAGAATTATTTTTGGAATATTTGTGGTTTTTGGGAGGAAGAATCGATGCGAAACGGTGCCCGAGGTGGCCACGAGAGTGGCCCACGCCACCACTCCAGGTGGGCGCGCCCCCCACTCTCGTGGGCCACCCGTAAGGCAGTTGATGCCCTTCTTTGGCTGCAAGAAAGATAATTTTTGGAAAACGATCTGGGCGAAGGTTTCAATCCAATCGGAGCTACGGATCTCCAGATATAAAGGAAACGGTGCCATGGCAGAATTCCAGAACGCAGAAATAGAGAGATATATCCAATCTCGGAGGGGCTCTCACCCCTCCCACGCCATGGGAGCCAAGGACTAGAGGGGAAACCCTTCTCCCATCTAGGGAGAAGGTCAAGGAAGAAGAAGAAGAAGGGGGGCTCTCTCCCCCTTGCTTCCGGTGGCGCCGGAGCGCTGCCGGGGGCCATCATCATCACCGCGATCTTCACCAACACCTCCGCCATCTTCACCAACATCTCCATCACCTTACCCCTTCTATATTCAGCGGTCCACTCTCCCGCAACCCGCTGTACCCTCTACTTGAACATGGTGCTTTATGCTTCATATTATTTTCCAATGATGTGTTGCCATCCTATGATGTCTGAGTAGATTTTCGTTGTACTATCGGTGATTGATGAATTGCTATGATTGGTTTGAGTTGCATGTTTTATTATTGGTGTTGTCCTATTGTGCCCTCCGTGTCGCGCAAGCGTGAGGGATTCCCGCTGTAGGGTTTGCAATATGTTTATGATTTGCTTATGGTGGGTGGCGTGAGTGACAGAAGCACAGACCCGAGTAAGTAGGTTGTTTGCGTATGGGATAAAGGGGACTTGATACTTTAATGCTATGGTTGGTTTTACCTTAATGAATCTTTAGTAGTTGCAGATGCTTTCTAGAGTTCCAATCATAAGTTCATATGATCCAAGAAGAGAAAGTATGTTAGCTTATGCCTCTCCCTCAAATAGAATTGCAATAGTGATTACCGGTCTGGTAACGTAGTCAGTTGCCTAGGGACAATTTCACAACTCTTACCACCACTTTTCCACACTCGCTATATTTACTTTATTGCTTCTTTATCTAAACAGCCCATAGCTTTTATTTATGTGTTCTTTATTATCTTGCAAACATATCCTATCACACCTACAAAGTACCTCTAGTTTCATACTTGTTCTAGGTAAAGCGAACGTCAAGCGTGCGTAGAGTCGTATCAGTGGCCGATAGGACTTGAGAGAGTATTTGTTCTACCTTTAGCTCCTCGTTGGGTTCGACACTCTTACTTATTGAAAGAGGCTACAACCATCACGTATACTTGCGGGTTATCAAGACCTTTTTCTGGCGCCGTTGCCGGGGAGTCATAGCGTGGGGTGAATATTCTCGTGTGTGCTTGTTTGCTTTATCACTAAGTAATTTGTATTTGCTGTTCTAAGTTGTTCTCTATCTTTAGTTATGGATATGGAACACGCAATGCAAAAAAATAGGTGTAGATGCTACTCATGGAGATGGGGAACCTCCTAAAACCCTCGATGCTCATTATGTTCGAGATATTATGTACTACTTTAATAATCCTGAGAAAACCCCATTCAATTATGTTATGGGAGACACGTTGGATCAACGTGAATACTTTAGGGATTATCGCTTGACACAAAAAGGGAAACTATTATGGGATCTAATTCAAATGTTGAGGTGGTATGCCCGGGATCTATGCTTGAGATATGATATTATTTGTTTCTCTAGGATGAAGGCTCCACACCTTCCCTTTTCATGCAAATTTAATGATAATGAAACCTTAGCTTCTTATGCTAATGGTATATATGATTACTATGATGTTGAACAAATAGAAGAATTTGTTGCTTTTAAGGCTGCTTATGAAATTGAATCTTTGTTTGAAAAGTATGAAGCTTTTGGTGATGATGGTGTTTATAGGCCTAAAAATCTTGCTATACTTAGATATTGCTATGAAAATTATGAATACAATTACAATATTAATGCATTTATTGAGAAAGTCTCCGCTGTCCAAGAAGAGATTAATATTTTGCAGGAAGCTATGGAAGAAGAAATTGATGAAACTGTGAGCTCATTGGATGAAAAAGATGATGAGGAGAGCGAAGAACAAAAGGAGGAAGAGTGGATTGATCACCCGTGCCCACCTTCTAATGAGAGTAACTCTTCAACTCATACATTGTTTAATTCCCCTTCGTGCTTACCAAAGGATGATTGCTATGATTATTGCTATGATGATTGCTATGATGATTGTTATGATCTCGTTGATTCTCTTGAAATATCCCTTTTTGATGATGCTTGCTATGCTTGTGGTCAAGATGCGAATATGAATTATGCTTATGGAGATGGACTTGCTATAGTTCCTTATGTTAAACATGAAATTGTTTCTATTGCACCCATGCATGATAATCCTATTATCTTTTTGAATTCTCCCAACTACACTATATCGGAGAAGTTTATGCTCATTAAGGATTATATTGATGGGTTGCCTTTTACCATTGCACATGATGATTTAGATAGATATAATATGCATGTGCTTGCTGCTCCTACTTGCAATTATTATGAGAGAGGAACTACATCTCCGCCTCTTTATGTTTCCAACACGATAGAGTTGCAAGAAACTGCTTACACTATGCATTGGCCTTTACTTGGTGTGCATGAATTGTTCTTTTATGACATGCCGATGCATAGGAAGAGAGTTAGACTTCGTTGTTGCATGATATATGCTACTTTGTGCTCACTACTAAATTACAAATCATTGTTAATTAAAATTGGCTTTGATATACCTTGGGATCCGGGTGGATTCATTACTTGAGCACTAAATGCCTAGCTTAATGGCTTTAAAGAAAGCGCTGCCAGGGAGACAACTCAGAAGTTTTAGAGAGTCATTTATTTCCTTTGAGTGCTTTCATATAGTTTAAAAACAAAAAAATAAATAGGTGAACCTAAAAACTTTTCAAAAACGAAAGTGAAAGTGAGAAAGACGAGCATTGTTGAAGTGGGAGCTAGCCTTGAACTTTGTTCATGCTCACGGAAACTTTGTGAATCTTAATTACAGAAACTTTTCATCAAAAATAATTATCCCCTTGTACAATTCCATTGTATTATAAAAAATAATGTGCTAAGGTTTGCCTTTAGGATGTTTACAACGCTTGTTGGTTTGTACGGTGCAGGATAGAAACTTTGGCTGTAGTGCGTGATTTTACATTTTTAACTGGAACGTCAATTGGTTCTGATTCATTTTGCACTGTCTTGCTATAAAACTGGTTTATTTTTCCTAATTTTGGTAGAAATTTTGGGTACCAAAAGTATGGTGGATGTTCAGATTGCTACAGACTGTTCTGTTTTTGACAGATTCTGTTTTTGATGCATAGTTTGCTTGTTTTGATGAATCTATCAATTTATATCGGTAGATTAAGCCATGAAAAAGTTATATTACAATATACACAATGCAAAAACAAAATATGAATTGGTTTTCAACAGTAATTAGAGTAGTGATTTGCTTTATTATACTAACGGATCTTACCGAGTTTTCTGTTGAAGTTTTGTGTGGATGAAGTGTCTAAACGAGGAGGTCTCGATATGAGGAAAAGGAAGAGAGGCAAGAGCTCAAGCTTGGGGATGCCCGAGGCACCCCAAGTAAATATTCAAGGAGACTCAAGCGTCTAAGCTTGGGGATGCCCCGTAAGGCATCCCTCCTTTGTTCAACAAGTATCGGTATGTTTTCGTATTCGTTTCGTTCATGCGATATGTGCAATCTTGGAGCGTCTTTTGCATTTAGTTTTCACTTTTCTTTTATGAACCACGCTGGTATGAGATAGTCCTTGGTTGGTTTATAGAATGCTCATTGCACTTCACTTAAATCTTTTGAGTATGGCTTTACAGAATGCTTCATGTGCTTCACTTATATCATTTGAAGTTGGATTGCCTGTTTCTCTTTACATAGAAAATCGCCATTTGTAGAATGCTCTTTTGCTTCACTTATACTTGTTAGAGTGTGGGCATATCTTTCATAGAAAGAATTAAACTCTCTTGCTTCACTTATATCATTTTAGAGAGATGACAGGAATTGGTCATTCACATGGTTAGTCATAAAATCCTACATAAACTTGTAGATCGCTGAATATGATATGTTTGATTCCTTGCAATAGTTTTGCGATATAAAGGTGGTGATATTAGAGTCATGCTAGTGGGTGGTTGTGGATTGTAGAGACACTTGTGTTGAGGTTTGCAAGTCCCGTAGCATGCACGTATGGTAACCATTGTGTGACAAATTTGAAGCATGGGGTGTTTCTTTGATTGTCTTCCTTATGAGTGGCGGTCGGGGACGAGCGATGGTCTTTTCCTACCAATCTATCCCCCTAGGGGCATGTGTAGTAGTACTTTGCTTCGAGGCCTAATAAACTTTAGCAATAAGTATATGAGTTCTTTATGACTAATGTGAGTCCATGGATTATACGCACTTTTACCTTTCCATCATTGCTAGCCTCTTCGGTATCGTGCATTGCCCTTTCTCATCTCGAGAGTTGGTGCAAACTTCGCCGGTTCATCCAAACCCCGTGATACGATATGCTCTATCACACATAAGCCTCCTTATATCTTCCTCAAAACAGCCACCATACCTACCTATAATGGCATTTCCATAGCCATTCCGAGATATATTGCCATGCAACTTCCATCATCATCATATTCATGACTTGAGCATTCATTGTCATATTGCTTTGCATGATCGTAAGATAGCTAGCATGATGTTTTCATGGCTTATCCATTTTGATGTCATTGCTACGCTAGATCATTGCACATCCCGGTACACCGCCGAAAGCATTCATATAGAGTCATATCTTTGTTCCAGTATCGAGTTGTAATATCGAGTTGTAAGTAAATAAAAGTGTGATGATCATCATTATAGAACATTGCCCCATAAAAAAGAAAAAAAGGAAAGGCCAAAGAAGCCTAAATAAAAAAGGGGGCCAAAGAAGCCCACCCAAAAAGAAAAAAAAGAAAAAAAGAAAAAAAAGAAAAAGAAAAGGGGCAATGTTACTATCCTTTTTCCACACTTGTGCTTCAGAGTAGCACCATGTTCTTCATATAGAGAGTCTCCTATGTTATCACTTTCATGTACTGGTGGGAATTTTCATTATAGAACTTGGCTTGTATATTCTAACGATGGGCTTCCTCAAATGCCCTAGGTCTTCATGAGCAAGCAAGTTGGATGCACACCCACTTAGTTTCTTTTGTTGAGCTTTCATACACTTATAGCTCTTAGTGCATCCATTGCATGGCAATCCCTACTCCTCGCATTGACATCAATTGATGGGCATCTCCATAGCCCGTTGATTAGCCACGTCGATGTGAGACTTTCTCCTTTTTTGTCTTCTTCATATAAACCTCCACCATCATATTATATTCCACCTATAGTGCTATATCCATGGCTTGCGCTCATGTATTGCGTGAGGGTTGAAAAATCCTAAGCGCGTTAAAAAGTATGAACCAATTGCTCGGCTTGTCATCGGGGTTGTGCATGATGGGGGCATTTTGTGTGATGCAAATGAAGCATCGCCAAACTGTATGATTTTGTAGGGATAAGCTTGCTTTGGCCTTGTTGTTTTGAAAATACATGATTGCTTTATTAGTACGCTCAAAGTATTATTGTTTTTTATGTCAAATGATAGACTATTGCTTTGAATCACTCGTGTCTTAATATTCACGCCATGATTATACATATGATCAAGATTATGCTAGGTAGCATTCCACATCAAAAATTACCTTTTTTATCATTTACCTACTCGAGGACGAGCAGGAATTAAGCTTGGGGATGCTGATACGTCTCTGTCGTATCTATAATTTTTGATTGTTCCATGCCAATATTATTCAACTTTCATATACTTTTGGCAACTTTTTATATTATTTTTGGGACTAACATATTGATCCAGTGCCCAGTGCCAGTTCCTGTTTGTTGCATGTTTTATGTTTCACAGAAAACCCATATCAAACGAAGTCCAAACGGGATAAAAACGGACGAAGAATTATTTTGGAATATTAGTGATTTTTGGGAGGAAGAATCAACGCGAAACGGTGCCCGAGGTGTCCACGAGAGTGGCCCATGCCACCACTCCAGGTGGGCGCCCCCCTGATGTCTAGTACACAACCTTCTTCTTGTAGACGTTGTTGGGCCTGCAAGTGCACAGGTTTGTAGGATAGTAGCAAATTTCCCTCAAGTGGATGACCTAAGGTTTATCAATCCGTAGGAGGCGTAGGATGAAGATGGTCTCTCTCAAACAACCCTGCAACCAAATAACAAAAAGTCTCTTGTGTCCCCAACACACCCAATACAATGGTAAATTTTATAGGTGCACTAGTTCGGCGAAGAGATGGTGATACAAGTGCAAAATAGATAGTAGATATGGGTTTTTGTAATCTGAAATAATAAAAATAGCAAGGTAACTAAAGATAAAAGTGAGCGTAAACGGTATTGCAATGATAGGAAACAAGGCCTAGGGTTCATACTTTCACTAGTGCAAGTTCTCTCAACAATAATAACATAGATAGATCACATAACAAGCCCTCAACATGCAACAAAGAGTCACTCCAAAGCCACTAATAGCGGAGTACAAACATAGAGATTATGGTAGGGTACGAAACCACCTCAAAGTTATCCTTTCTATTCTATCTATTCAAGAGTTCGTAGTAAAATAACATAAAGCTATTCTTTCCGCTCAATCCATCATAGAGTTCATACTAGAATAACACCTTAAGACACAAATCAACCAAAACCCTAATGTCACCTAGATACTCCATTGTCACCTCAAGTATCCGTGGGCATGATTATACGATATGTGTCACACAATCTCAGATTCATCCAACCAACATAAAAGTACTTCAAAGAGTGCCCCAAAGTTTCTACCGGAGAGTCAAGAACGTGTGCCAACCCCTATGCATAGGTTCCCAATGTCACGAAACCCGCAAGTTGATCACCAAAACATACATCAAATGGATCAATAGAATAACCCATTGTCACCACGGTTATCCCACGCAAGACATACATCAAGTGTTCTCATAAAAGACTCAATCCGATAAGATAACTTCAAAGGGAAACTCAATTCATCACAAGAGAGTAGAGGGGGAGAAACATCATAAGATCCAACTACAATAACAAAGCTCGGGATACATCAAGATCGTGCCATAGAGGAACATGAGAGAGAACACAAGAGAGAGAGAGAGAGAGATCAAACACATAGCTACTGGTACATACCCTCAGCCCCGAGGGTGAACTACCCCCTCCTCGTCATGGATAGCACCGGGATGATGAAGATGGCCTCCGGTGATGGGATCCCCCTCCGGCAGGGTGCTGGAACAGGGTCCCGATTGGTTTTTGGTGGCTACAGAGGCTTGCGGGAGCGGAACTCCCGATCTATCTTCTGTTCTGGAAGTTTTAGGGTACGTAGGTATATATGGGTGCAGGGGGTACGTCGGTGGACCTCCGGGGGGCTCATGAGGTAGGGGGCGCACCCCCCACCCTCGTGGGCAGCCCGGGAGTCCCCTGACGTACACTCCAGGCCCATCTGGTTGGTTTCCTTCCAAAATTAACTTCTCCAGTTGATTTCGTTCCATTTTGACTCCGTCTGATATTCCTTTTCCTCGAAACACTGAAATAGGCATAAAACAGCAAATCTGGGCTGGGCCTCCGGTTAATAGGTTAGTCCCAAAAATAATATAAAAGTGGATAATAAAGCCCAATATTGCCTAAAACAGTAGATAAAGTAGCATGGAGCAATCAAAAATTATTGATACGTTGGGGACGTATCAAGCATCCCCAAGCTTAATTCCTGCTCGTCCTCGAGTAGGTAAATGATAAAAAAGAATTTTTGATGCGGAGTGATACTTTGGCATAATTTCAATGTAAATCTCCTTAATTGTGATATGAATATTCAGATCTGAAAGATTCAAGACAAAAGTTCATGTTGACACAAAAATAATAATACTTCAAGCATACTAATCAAAGCAATCATGTCTTCTCAAAATAACATGGCGAAAGAAAGTTCATCCCTACAAAATCATATAGTTAGGCTATGCTTCATTTTCGTCACACAAAGATGTTCCCAACTTCTATACCCCCGATGACAAGCCAAGCAATTGTTTCATACTTAAATAATCTCAAACTTTTTCAACCTTCACGCAATACATGAGCGTGAGCAATGGATATAGCACTATGGGTGGAATAGAATATGATGATGGGGATTGTGTGGAGAAGACAAAAAGGAGAAAATCTCACATTGACGAGGCTAATCAATGAGCTATGGAGATGCCCATCAATTGATGTCAACATGGGGAGTAGGTATTGCCATGCAATGGATGCACTAGAGCTATGAATGCTCAACAAAAGAAAACTAGTGGGTGTGCATCCAACTTGCTTGCTCACGAAGACCTAGGGCATTTGAGGAAGCCCATCATAGGAATATACAAGCCAAGTTCTATAATGAAAAATTCCCACTAGTATGAAAAGGACAACTTATGAGACTCACTACATGAGGGACAAGGTGCTACTTTGAAGCACAATATATGAGACTCACTACATGAAGAACAAGGTGCTACTTTGAAGCACAAGTGTGGAAAAAGAGATAGTAGCATTGCCCTTTTTATATATATTTTTTGGGCCTTTCTTTTTTTCTTTTTGGCCTTTCTCTTTTTTTTATTTGGGCAATGCTCTAATAATGATGATCATCACACTTCTATTGATTACAACACAAGGATTACAACTCGAAACTTAGAACAAGATATGACTCTATATGAATGCCTCCGGCGGTGTACCGGGATGGTGCAATGAATCAAGAGTGACATGTATGGAAAATAATGCATGGTGGCTTTGCCACAAATACGATGTCAACTACAAGATCATGCAATGGCAATATGACAAAAGTAATGTATGTCATGATGATGATGGTGGAAGTTGCATGGCAATATATCTCGGAATGGATATGGAAATGCCATAATAGGTAGGTATGGTGGCTGTTTTGAGGAAGATATAAGGAGGTTTATGTGTGATAGAGTGTATCGTATCACGGGGTTTGGATGCACCGGCGAAGTTTGCACCAACTCACAAAGTGAGAAAGGGCAATGCACGGTACCGAAGAGGCTAGCAAAGGCGGAAAGGTGAGAGTGCGTATAATCCATGGACTCAACATTAGTCAAAAGAACTCATATACTTATTGCAAAAATTTAGAAGCCATCAAAAATCAAGTACTACGCGCATGCTCCTAGGGGGATAGATTGGTAGGAAAAGACCATCGCTCGTCCCCGACCGCCACTCATAAGGATGCACAAGCCAGGTACACTTCATGTTTCAAATTTGTTACACAACTTTAACCATACGTGCATGCTACGGGACTTGCAAACTTCAACACAAGCATTCTTTGAATTCATAATCATCAAACTAGCATGACTTTGATATTATCACCTCCATATCTCAAAACAATTATCAAGCATCAAACTTTTCTTAGTATTCAATTCACTCAAAAGGAAGTTTCACAAATCTTGAATACCAAGTATATTAACATTAAGCAAATTACCATGCTATTAACGACTCTCAAAATAATCTAAGTGAAGCATGAGAGATCAATAGTTTCTTTAAAACAAATCCACCACCGTGCTCTAAAAGATATAAGTGAATCACTATGAGCAAATGACAAACTACTCCGAAAGATATAAGTGAAGATCAATGAGTAGCTAAATAATTATGTAACTATGCGAAGACTCTCTCTCATTGAATAATTTCAGATCTTGATACTTTATTCAAACAGCAAGCAAAGCTAAAGAAAACTACATTGCAAGGATAGCACAACTCATGTGAAGAAGCAAAAACTTAGGCTCAACCGATACTAACTGATAGTTGTTGAAGAAGAAAGGTGGGATGCCTACCGGGGCATCCCCAAGCTTAGATGCTTGAGACTTCTTAAAATATTATCTTGGGGTGCCTTGGGCATCCCCAAGCTTGAGCTTTTGTGTCTCCTTAATTCCTCTCATATCATGGCTTCTCTTTTTATCAAAAGCTTCATTCACAACAAACTCAACAAGAACTCATGAGATAGGTTAGTATAAACCAATGCAAAACCTTATCATTTTCTACCGTAACAAATCACTAACATTATTATTCAACATTGAATACTAAATGCCTCTGCATATTTAATACTCCTATCCTCAAATAGAATCATTAAACAAACAAACATATGCAAACAATGCAAACATAACAGCAATCTGCCAAAACAGTACAGTCTGTAAAGAGTGCAAGAGTATCAATACTTCCCTAACTCCAAAAATTATGAACTAAAATTCCCACTGTAATAAATTTATCATAGCTCAATATGCAAAAAAGATTCAACATTATACCACTCTCTGACGTTTCTAGGGAATTTTTGCAACGGCGGTAAACTTTCTGTTTTTTAATCAGCAACATGTATACTAGCAAAATAAGCATGGCAAAGGCTATCCTTGACCTATTTATTGAAACTAAAGATGCAAAACATTAATCTAATTGACAGCAAGCAAAAACTAACAAAAAGAAATGACGCTCCAAGCAAAACACATATCATGTGGTGAATAAAAATATAGCTCAAAGTAAAGTTACCGATAGACGAAGACGAAAGAGAGGATGCCTTCCGGGGCATCCCCAAGCTTAGGCTCTTGGTTGTCCTTGAATATTACCTTGGGGTGCCTTGTGAATCCCCAAGCTTAGGCTCTTTCCACTCCTTATTACATATTCCATCGAATCTTTACCCAAAACTTGAAAACTCCACAACACAAAACTCAACAGAAAACTCGTAAGCTCCGTTAGTATAAAAAAAGTAAAACAACCACTTAGGTACTGTAATGAACTCATTCTAAATTCATATTGGTGTAATATCTACTGTACTTCAACTTATCTATGGTTCATACCCTCCGATACTACTCATAGATTCATTAAAATAAGCAAACAACACATAGAAAACAAAATCTGTCAAAAATAGAACAATCTGTAGTAATCTGTATCAAACGTATACTTCTGGAACTCCAAAAATCCTACAAAATTAGTATGTCCTAAGCAATTCGTGTACCAATCAAGAGAGAAAAGAATCAGATCAAGAGCACATTTCTGTGAATTAACAAAACTAATTTACTGGGTGCAAAAGTTTCTGATTTTTAGCAGGATCAACACAACTATCACTGTAAGCTATCCTAAAGGTCTTACTTGGCACTTTATTGAAACAAAAGCTATAAAACATGATTACTACAGTAGCATAATCATGTGAACACACAAAAACAGTAAGGTAAATATTGGGTTGTCTCCCAACAAGCGCTTTTCTTTAATGCCTTTTAGCTAGGCATGATGATGACAATGATGCTCACATAAAAGATAAGAATTGAAACATAACGGGAGCATCATGAAGCATATGACTAGCAAATTTAAGTCTAACCCAGTTCCTTTGCATAGGGATTTTGTGAGCAAATAACTTATGGGAACAAGAATCAACTAGCATAGGAAGGCAAAACAAGCATAACTTCAAAAATTTCAACACATAGAGATGAAACTTGATATTATTGCAATTCCTACGAGCATATATTCCTCCCTCATAATAATTTTCAGTAGCATCATGAATGAATTCAACAATATAACCAGCACCTAAAATCATTATTTTCATGATCTACAAGCATAGAATTTTTATTACTCTCCACATAAGCAAATTTCTTCTCATTCGAAATAGTGGGAGTATCATAAGAGACTTGAACACTAAAAATTGTTTCCACATTAAAAGAGTAATGTTCAGAAAAAGGGTAATCATAATCATGACAATATTTGTAAATATAATCATCACTACTTTTTATAGCATAAGTTTCATCACAATAATCATCATAAGTAGCAACTTCGTTCTCATCATAATCGATTGAAACCTCTCCCAAGATAGTGGAATCACTAAATAAAGTTGGCACTCTTCCAAATCCACTTTCATATTCATCACAATAAAATTCAACATCCTCCAAAATAGTGGGATCACTACTTCCTAAAGTTGACTCTCTTCCGAACTCACTTTCATCAATATAATCATCATAGGTAGGAGGCATGCTATCATCATAACAACTTTGCATATCAAAACTTGGGATGCTAAAAATATCATGTTCATTAAACATAGCATCCCCAAGCTTGGGACAAACATTAATTCCAGCAAACATATTCTCAAATATTTCATCCCAATCAAACATAGCTTCCCCAAGCTTGGGACCTTTCATATCATAGGCATAATCACTCTCATCATTAAAAATATGGATAGCACCAATAGTATAGCAATTATCATCATCACAAGTAGTAGTAGGAGAAACATCATTTGGGAGGGATACCTTTTTACCTTTGTTGCTCCTTATTTTCTTTTTCTTATTCACATTATGTGTAGGTTCAACCTTCCTCTTTGAGCTCCTTATTGATGAGATTAGTTGAATAGAAAGCTCCTCCTCGTTACCTGATTCATCATAAGAAATAATAGGAGGAGATTGGGAAGCCTCTTTCCTTTCATTAGTATTCTCATCATCTTCCATTTGCTTTCTTTTCCTTATGTAATTGGCAATATAAGGATTTTCAATACAATTAACCGCACAATACATATAATTTTTCTCTAGATCAAAATGAAGAACTTTATCAAGATTAAATTTTGGAATACCCTCAGTTATATGTTTCATTTCTTCATAACCCAAAAGAAGGCTAAGCTCTTTATGATGCTCAAGGTAATCAAATTATCACAATATTTGGACACGACTTGATCATGAAACAAATAGCATTGGAGCTTTAAATGGCCATGTTCATTGCAAAGTTCACAAGGAGCGCGAAATTTTTTGAATCTTTCAGCACATTCATCTAGTTCTTCTTGCAACAATTTGGTTTCTAAGTACTTATGCCTCTTGCAATAAATATCTTCTCTATTTGGTGTGGTCATGCAAACATGCACTCCACAAAATTTGACATGCTCATAAGAGATATTTTCATCATAACTAGTGCAATCATCATTAGCATCATGGATATTCAAAGAATTCGTACTAACAACATTGCAATCATGCTCATCATTCAAATATTTAGTGCCAAACAATTTATAGATATCTTCTTCTAGCACTTGAGCACAATTATCCTTTCCATCATACTTACGAAAGATATTAAAAAGGTGAAGCATATGAGACAAACTCAATTCCATTTTTTTGTAGTTTTCTTTTATAAACTAAACTAGTGATAAAACAAGAAACAAAAAGATTCGATTACAAGATCTAAAGATATACCTTCACTTACCTAGCCTCCCCAGCAACGGCGCCAGAAAAGAGCTTGATGTCTACTACACAACCTTCTTCTTGTAGACGTTGTTGGGCCTGCAAGTGCACATGTTTGTAGGACAGTAGCAAATTTCCCTCAAGTGGATGACCTAAGGTTTATCAATCCGTGGGAGGCGTAGGATGAAGATGGTCTCTCTCAAACAACCCTGCAACCAAATAACAAAAAGTCTCTTGTGTCCCCAACACAACCAATACAATGGTAAATTGTATAGGTGCACTAGTTCGGCGAAGAGATGGTGATACAAGTGCAAAATAGATAGTAGATATGGGTTTTTGTAATCTGAAATAATAAAAACAGCAAGGTAACTAAAGATAAAAGTGAGCGTAAACGGTATTGCAATGATTGGAAACAAGGCCTAGGGTTCATACTTTCACTAGTGCAAGTTCTCTCAACAATAATAACATAGATAGATCACATAACAAGCCCTCAACATGCAACAAAGAGTCACTCCAAAGCCACTAATAGCAGAGAACAAACTTAGAGATTATGATAGGGTATGAAACCACCTCAAAGTTATCCTTTCTGTTCTATCTATTCAAGAGTTCGTAGTAAAATAACATAAAGCTATTCTTTCCGCTCAATCCATCATAGAGTTCATACTAGAATAACACCTTAAGACACAAATCAACCAAAACCCTAATGTCACCTAGATACTCCATTTTCACCTCAAGTATCCGTGGGCATGATTATACGATATGCGTCACACAATCTTAGATTCATCCAACCAACATAAAAGTACTTCAAAGAGTGCCCCAAAGTTTCTACCGGAGAGTCAAGAACGTGTGCAACCCCTATGCATAGGTTCCCAATGTCACGAAACCCGCAAGTTGATCACCAAAACATACATCAAGTGGATCAATAGAATAACCCGTTGTCACCACAGTTATCCCACGCAAGACATACATCAAGTGTTCTCATAAAAGACTCAATCCGATAAGATAACTTCAAAGGGGAAACTCAATTCATCACAAGAGAGTAGAGGGGGAGAAACATCATAAGATCCAACTACAATAACAAAGCTCGGGATACATCAAGATCGTGCCATAGAGGAACACGAGAGAGAGAGAGATCAAACACATAGCTACTGGTACATACCCTCAGCCCCGAGGGTGAACTACTCCCTCCTCGTCATGGATAGCGCCGGGATGATGAAGATGGCCTCCAGTGATGGGATCCCCCTCCGGCAGGGTGCTGGAACAGGGTCCCGATTGGTTTTTGGTGGCTACAGAGGCTTGCGGCGGCGGAACTCCCGATCTATCTTCTGTTCTGGAAGTTTTAGGGTACGTAGGTATATATGGGTGCAGGGGATACGTCGGTGGACCTCCGGGGGGCTCATGGGGTAGGGGGCGCACCCCCCACCCTCGTGGGCAGCCCGGGAGTCCCCTAACGTACACTCCAAGCCCATCTGGTTGGTTTCCTTCCAAAATTAACTTCTCCAGTTGATTTCGTTCCATTTTGACTCCGTCTGATATTCCTTTTCCTCGAAACACTGAAATAGGCATAAAACAGCAAATCTGGGCTGGGCCTCCAGTTAATAGGTTAGTCCCAAAAATAATATAAAAGTGGATAATAAAGCCCAATATTGCCTAAAACAGTAGATAAAGTAGCATGGAGCAATCAAAAATTATAGATACGTTGGAGACGTAAGGCGGTTGATGCCCTTCTTTGGCTGCAAGAAAGCTAATTTTTGGAAAAAAATCTGGGCAAAGGTTTCAATCCAATCGGAGTTACGGATCTCCAGATATAAAGGAAACGGTGCCAGGGCAGAATTCCAGAATGCAGAAACAGAGAGATAGATCCAATCTCGGACGGGCTCTCGCCCTCCCACGCCATGGGAGCCAAGGACCAGAGGGGAAACCCTTATCCCATCTAGGGAGAAGGTCAAGGAAGAAGAATAAGAAGGAGGGCTCTCTCCCCCTTGCTTCTGGTGGGGCCGGAGCGCCGCCGGGGGCCATCATCATCACCGCGATCTTCACCAATACATCTGCCATCTTCACCAACATCTCCATCACCTTCCCCCTTCTATATTCAGCGGTCCACTATCCCGCAACCCGCTGTACCCTCTACTTGAACATGGTGCTTTATGCTTCATATTATTTTCCAATGATGTGTTGCCATCCTATGATGTCTGAGTAGATTTTTGTTGTCCTATCGGTGATTGATGAATTGCTGTGATTGGTTTGAGTTGCATGTTTTATTATTGGTGTTGTTCTATTGTGCCCTCCGTGTCGGGCAAACATGAGGGATTTCCGCTGTAGGGTTTGCAATATGTTTATGATTTGCTTATGGTGGGTGGCGTGAGTGACAGAAGCACATACCCGAGTAAGTAGGTTGTTTGCATATGGGATAAAGGGGACTTGATACTTTAATGCTATGGTTGGTTTTACCTTAATGAATCTTTAGTAGTTGTGGATGCTTTCTAGAGTTCCAATCATAAGTTCATATGATCCAAGAAGAGAAAGTATGTTAGCTTATGCCTCTCCCTCAAATAGAATTGCAATAGTGATTACCGGTCTAGTAACGTAGTCAGTTGCCTAGGGACAATTTCACAACTCTTACCACCACTTTTCCACACTCGCTATATTTACTTTATTGCTTCTTTATCTAAACAGCCCCTAGCTTTTATTTACGTGTTCTTTATTATCTTGCAAACCTATCCTATCACACCTACAAAGTACCTCTAGTTTCATACTTGTTCTAGGTAAAGCGAACGTCAAGCGTGCGTAGAGTCGTATCAGTGGCCGATAGGACTTGAGAGAGTATTTGTTCTACCTTTAGCTCCTCGTTGGGTTCGACACTCTTACTTATCGAAAGAGGCTACAACTATCCCGTATACTTGCGGGTTATCAATATTCAAGACACCGATGAAATATTTTGAATACACGAAACCCCACATGCGTGAGAGGGAGCCCCCATACAGTGCGGCGATTATGGGCTGCCCTAGGTTAACCTGATCACCCCTAGGGCCTAAAGGTTCACTTCCCACAACAAGAAGAATAACGAAGAGTGAGAAGAACATAAACGAGCAAGAGATAAAAAATGTAAAGGATAAAAGTGATAGATTGATTTGACGATTGTCTGATATGTATATGAGGCAGATGGACTTCCCGTACATCTCATTTATATATGAGGCAGATGGACTTCCCGTACAAGAGAAAGACTCAAAATCCCGTCCAACAAGTCAAAAAGCTAGCCTAAGTTGGACATTGGGTTGGATATTTTGAAGAATATCCAACCAAAGTTAGTGCATTTTGTACAAGTCAAATATTCGTATCTTGAGTTGGACATTTAGTCGGACATTTGGTTCGATGTTTTAGGAAATATCCAGCCGATGCTAGTGCATTTTGTACAATTCAGATAGTGTGTCATACATTTGGTTGAAATTTCTGACCTGATTTCTATAGCTTCTGTCCCTGACCTTCATATGGCTTTTGTAACAACCCGACCAAACTCATTGGTTCATGGCGCACACAGTGTGCTCACTTGGTCACTCATTCTCAAATTGCTCAAAGCTAATCACGTTTGACTTTGAGATCCTTTCAAATTACCTCCCAAACAAGATGCATCTTATTGATATGAATAGTCTATCATTCCTATTAAGTCAGGATGCCACAACTTCCCAGGATGCATCCAGATGGTCTAAAAAGCAATGTCCATTTTGGTGAGACGAAAAACTTCCATGTTGAGAAATTTTCCATATGAAGGCATCTTAGAGCATCTACAGCCAGACTTGGCAAATTCAGCCCCTCAAATGCCCGCTGATGCATCCGGATGCCCCCTCATATCTTGTGCCCTGCATCCACATATCTCAAATTCGGACTCTTAGATCCATGCACGTCCATCATACACGGCAATGTCGCACGTCAATAACAAATTTTGGTACCGAAAATAAAAAGTTTTTACATAAAATTTATTTTAAGTGCACAACTCAAACATTAGCTCTTTGGTTTCCATTGTGGGTCCACATATGCTGCACAAATATCATTGAGTAGATGTGTGTGCACCTAATGATCTCGAAGATTTTGATGCATCTGTAGAAAGTCCATAAGATGAGTTGCATCTTGATCTTTCAGGATTTGGACTTGTTCTCCAGGCGCTTCAAAATCATTGGTTTGGGCAACACCATCACCCTCATCTTCGACAATCATATTGTGCAAAATAACACAACACGTCATGAGCCGCCACAAAGTTTCTGATTCCCACATCATTGCAGCTCCACGAACAATTCCCCGATGAGCTTGAGGCACTCCGAATGCCCTCTCCACATCCTTCCTAGCTGCTTCCTACATTGTTCTAAAGTGGCTTTGTTGGTTGCCCCATGGTTTGATATGGTCTTCACAAACACCGCACACTAAGCATAGATGCCACCAGCAAGATAGTATCCCATGTTGTAGTCACGACTGTTGATAACGTAGTCGCATGACGGCGATTCCCCATTACGAAGCCTCCTGAATAATGGAGATTGTTGAAGCATGTTAATGTCATTGTGAGAACCTGACATTCCAAATAAAGCGTGCAAAATCCATAAGTCATGTGAGCCAGTGCTTCTAGTATGATGGTGGCCTCTTTGTTGTGGCGTTGATACATTTCCCACAAACCTTTGAGGCAGTTCTTCCAATGTGAATGCATGCAATCAATTGATCTGAGCATTCCTAGAAACTCTCTGGCCTCCCTAGTAGCCAACAACTTCTCCGTGGCCTGCACATTTCGTTCTCTTAGATACTCTACCCCAAACACCTGCACCACGACACAGGCAAACTTGACAATAGTCTTCAGGCATGTGCTCTCCCCCATCCTGACCATCTCACCCACGACATATGCGGCAGTACCAAGTGCAAGTATCCTTTGAGCAGTCGTGCATTTTACCATAGAAAGATAGTTGGCTGCAGTAATCCCTTGTGACCTTGAAGTAGTCATTGTGTGCCTCCACTCCCTCCACAATGTGCAAAAACAATGGTTTCCGCATGCGAAAACGGGAATGAAACCATGGATCATCTGGGAAAGTTGGGTTCAGACCAAAGTAGTCCTTCTCCAGTAGTTGTGCTTCGGACACCCTATCCCGATTGATCACTCTTCTCCCTTTGATTGAGCCATTGAAATTGTGAATATGCTCCACCTGCCAGCCCGTTTCCTCTTACATGCTCATGAGCATGATCATGTCAACTTCTTTGTTTGAATCCGACGAATCGAAGAACTCATCTTGAATGATTTGATCAAGCTCCATTGGTCCATACTCCTCGTCCAACGAAGCATAAAACTTCATTGTTTTCCCTAAAAAACATAAAAAACTAGTCCGGACAATGTGTCAAACACATAGAGCGCAAGGGGGAGCCCGAGAGTTGCGGGACGTACCATGGTGGCGTCTGGGCTGGGATGACGTCCCCGACGACGAGGACAAGGAGAGAGGAGTGCTATGCTGATGCTGGTGGTGCAGGGGCTCGAAATGGTAGCGGAGCTGCGATACGAAGGTTGCGGAGGAGGAAGAAAAGAGGAGAGAGCAAATGGATCCGGTAGGACGAGGGGGTGGATTTGATGCAAAATATGGTGGGGGTAGGCCTATCTGGTACGACGTGGCGGATGCGCTCGGGTGTGCCCGGGCGCCCTATATCTGCCCCATATTTGGGCTGGATATGAGGGGTGACGGTCAGCCCGGACGTTTGAGGCCCGTTTAGAAAGCCCGTCCAAGTCGCATTTTCATGACCATTCAATGACCAAGCCGCCCGCCCCGGATGTTTGAAGTGGTTTTGGGTGTCCGCTCGTGGATGTTCTTTTTTTTCGAGGTAAAAGAGTTCCATTGGAGAGTTACACTCAGCTAGCAAAAGCTCAATGATATAAGGTGGACAATTCTGCAGCCAACAAGCCGTGCTATACTCTAAAACTTACCGTCAATGTGATGGTCGATGATCTACCAGAGCAATGTGCCTGCTAGGTATGTGGATGTTGTGAAAGCATCAGAATTGAGACTAGGGATAATGAAACCTTGGGCGAGTGGTGCATCAGGCAGGATGAAAGGAGCGATGGTCGACGATCTACCAAAGCAATGCGCCTGCTAGGTATGTGGATGCTGTGGAAGCATCAGAATGATATCGTCTTCAATGGAGCATCTCCGTCCTTCGAGCAGATCACTCAGCGAATTGAAGAGGAGGGCAAGCTATGGAGATTGGCTGGGATATTCAAGAGTGGTGGAGAAGGCTTCGGTGGAGCAACTCCAATGTGGGTAGATGGCGAGTAGTCTCTTTGCTTATCTGGGGTGGTGCTGGGCAAAGACCCGCTTGTAAATACATCCGTAACAATGTGGAGTTTTGGGATTCTTTCCCTCTCCTTTTTTAATAAACGATACGCACACTCGTGCATATTCAAGAAAAAAAACTTAGCATCAAACGCACACCCCTTTTAATTTGTCCTAACTTTCCGTTCAAGTCTCGTTTTCATTTTGATCCCCTCGGAGCTTAGAGCACATCTAGCCACTTGCCCCCCACCCCAGCGCACCCGGCGAATGCCTTTTGGCGATTGCGCCGGCGTTTTTTCGCCCTGGGAGCAATCGAGTTTCCAGACCCCCAGGTTTCAGCCCCCACACGCCCCAGCCGAGCATTGGTCGTCCACTTCTTCTTTCTCCCTTTCGGCACCGGCTCTGGCTCCACCTTTGCCTGTTCTTCCACCCCTGCCTCCTCCTTGGTGTCATCGAGCTCATCGTCCATGTCGATGGCTGTCGGTGTCAAAACCGGTGGATCTCGGGTAGGGGGTCCCGATCTGTGCGTCTTAGGCTAATGGTAACAGGAGGCAAGGGACACAATGTTTACCTAGTTTTCGGGCCCTCTTGATGGAGGTAAAACCCTACTTCCTGCTTGATTGATATTGATGATATGGGTGTTACAAGAGTTGATCTACCACGAGATCATAGAGGCTAGACCCTAGAAGCTAGCCTATGATGATTATGATTCTGATCGTCCCTCTAAGGACTAAACTCTCCGGTTTATATGGACACTGGAGAGGGCTAGGGTTTACATGGAGTCGGTTACAAAGAAGGAAATATAATATACGGATCACCAAGCTTGTCTTCCACGCAAAGGAGAGTCCCATCCGGACACGGGACGGAGTCTTGAGTCTTGTATCTTCACGCTCCAACAGTCCGGCCAAAGTATATAGTCCGGCTGTCCGGATACCCCCTAATCCAGGACTCCCTCAGTAGCCCCTGAACCAGGTTTCAATGACAATGAGTCCGGCGAGCAGTTTTGTCTTCGGCATTGCAAGGCGGGTTCCATCTCCGAATACTCCAAAGTAATTATCGAACACCTAAACCGTGTCCGGATGTGCAAGATGATCTTCACATACCACCGTAGAGAGAATGATATTTCACAAATGTAATCTGCTGACAACTTTAGACAATGTGATATGACACTACGGTCGAGTCATTATTCAGATCGTTTTCCCATAACCAGCCACAACGCATATTGCGAGGCGGTTTCCTCTGCACGTCTTGCTGAAGCAGAGATCGTGTCCCCTTATCACGGGATTCTCATCAATACGGGTGAGGGTAGCCCAACCGCACCGCTAATCGTGGCGAGTGGAGAACGAGCGGGTTCCACCAGGCAAGTGGGGAGGCGCAAAAGCTTTTGCCACCTTTATAAAGAGATAAGGTCTCTTCCTTTTCACCCACGCCTTTTCCTTCTGCTAGTCCATTCCCCTCTGTTCGAGCCCTAGCGCCCAAGCACTCTTCTTCTCCACCGAAGAGTGGTTCTCCGAAGATGTCCAGATCCGGAGCAGGAGGCAAATAGAGGGCCTCTATCGTCCAGGAGAAGGATATCAAAAGGCTCCGAGAGGCCGGGTACCTGGCCAAGAAGATCGGCCACCGTCTCCCGCCGGCGGGACAGATCGTCCCTACTCCAGAGCCCCACGAGAGGGTCGTGTTTCTTCCTCATTTTGTCCGCGGGCTTGGGTTTCCCCTTCACCCATTTGTTCGCGGCGTCATGTATTATTACGGGATTGATTTTCATGATCTTTCCCCCAATTCTTTCCTTAACATCTCGAGTTCATCGTCGTGTGTGAGGCTTTTCTCCGAATTTCGCCTCACTTCGGCCTGTGGCTGAAGATTTTCAATGTGAAGCCCAAGGTGGTGAGTGGCGAGGATGCCGAGTGCGGCGGCGCCATGGTGAGCAAGATGCCCAAGGTCGTATGGCCGACGGGTGCCTTCAATGACTCCGTCAAGGAGTGGCAGCAGCAGTGGTTCTATATCACCAAACCGTGCAGGAAAAAGTGGGACTGCTGCTCCTGAGTTCAGATCCGGAGCCCCACTGCGGCTCACATCCTGGCCCGAGAAGGGCCTGAACTGGTCCTCGTCCGATGAGCTGTCACTGCTCCAAACGCGCGTCCAGAGTGTGGTCGACAAGGATGTCAAACTCGTCAACGTAGTCCAGGTGATGTTAGTTTTCCTGGTTCTCCCTTGCCAGCGCCGAGCTTGCAATTTGTGGGAATACGACCCAACTGAGCACCAGACCCTTCCGGATCTCTATGGCTCCTCCCGCAAGGATATCTGGAAGGTGCTCTTCAAGTCCAGGAAACCATGGTTGGGCTCTGCCGAGGACCGTGGGTATCAACTATCCTACTCTGCAAGTCCGGTAAGTCATTCATGTGCTTTGTCCATCCACGTTTCAGCTGGCACGTCCTGAGGGAAGCGCTTTTATCATGCCTTACAATAATCCCAGGGATGGACAAAAAAGGTGGAGCGGATACACTGTCCTGCCCCACTGCCGGAGGAACCGACCGGGCCTCTTCTAACGAAGATGCTGGTCCCAGCGCCTTACGAGGCGCCGAAGAAAGAGGCCCCTAAGAAGGTCAAGAAGACCCGGAGCAGCCTCCATCATCGCGATGCTTCAGACACAAAATCCGAAGACTCCAGTGACCATCCCTCCTCCGAAGACGAAGAGGAGGAGGAAGAAGATGAGTCCCCCGTAGGGGGAGGGAAGAAAAGGACGACCTCCTCATCCTTGGAGGCCGAATCGCCAAAGAGGGGGAAAGGCTCCCTTTCAGAAGCGTCCACCATGGCTGTCGATAGCAGCCCGAAGTGGGATCCCAGGGTCCAGCCCCTGGTAAAATCGTAAGTGTACGAAACCTGCACACACCTACGTGCTCGAGGTTATTAGAACATAGTAGTTTTAATCGTCGCCATATTTTATACAGCCCAGCGGGGTCCCACGCCGGACAATCCTCATCGAAGGATTCGCTGAGCTCATATGCTTTGGCGAGCGAGACGCCTCCAGAGGCCCCTTCCCCAAAGCCTAGGCGCGACACCGAGGTGTAGTCTTAGCGGGACCCGGACCAGGGGGGCATATCTCTGGGGCCGGACACACGGGAGCAGCGGCTCCCAGGCGTGTCGATGGCGGGGGCGATCTCAGGTTCGGACCACAGTCGGACACGGGCCTGGAGACCTTTAAAGCTCCAGGATCGGGCGAGCAGCCGCCTTTGATGGGGGGAGTCTTGCCTACTCCGCCAACAACCTCTGTTCAAGCAGAGCTGCCGGGCGGCCTATCGACAGCGCTAAGGAGTGCGTCTATCGTCGATGAACATCGGACCCTCATGGGTGCGGTGATTGAAAAGATTCAGTCTGCCGAGAGCGGACTGAATGAGTCCTGCCTTGGCCTTATAAAGGCCTTTGAGGTATGTTTTTAGAAACCTTTTGGAGATTGTCATAGTATGAGTAGTAGCCCCTGATGCACTGTCCGGCGAAAGAGAGAGAAAGCCGGACAGGGGATCAAATCATCCGCTTTGCAGGAGACTCAGTTAATGACGTGTATCCCTTTGTTTGAAAACAGGCGTCTGCGGAGACGACCGCCGCTCATAATGCGGAGGTGCCCGGACTAAAGCAGAGTCTGGAACGGGCCGAAGAGGAACTTGGCCATGTGAGGAAGCAATTGGAGGGCAAGCAAGGTATGTTGAAACCTTGTCCTAAATTCGGCATGAATGAGTAGTTGTGCCTAATGAAAAATACTTGTATTGTATGCTCTAGGAGCGGGTGCCGAATTTGAGGCACTGAAGAAGGTTGTGGCCGAAGCCAACGAGAAGGCCGCCGCCGAGCAGGCTCTTCGTGAGAAACACGAGGCCAGGGTCATTGAAGCTGAGCGAGAGCTCCAGGAGGCTATGAAGAGAAGTGAGGCCTTGGAGCAGAGTTTAGCAAGGAAAGAATCCAAACTCGCCCAAGCTCTCCAAGCTGTGGAGGATGCTCGGGAAGAAGCCCGAGGTGCTCTGAAGGACATTCAGGAGGCACGGAGGGTTACGGCTGGTGAGGCCTTTTGTACTTAGGGAGATTTTTTCATAGTAATGGGGGCTCTAAGCGACAAGCTGAATTCTTGTTTCTCCAGGTGTGTTTGCAGACCTGCCATGCAGCATATCAGACGCTGCCCAATTCTACCGTACTGAGGAGAAGAAGTCTGCGGAGAAGGATTTTTGGTCGCAGTATTTGGCGCCGAATTATCCGGTGCCCTTTATCGATCAGCTGAAGTAACTGGTCGAACTGCACCAGGCGGCCAAACTAGCCATGAAGGACTTGATTGTCTGGTTGTGGCCCGCGGAGCCAATTCCAAGCAGTTACTTCGGACTTGTGAAGCGGATTGTTGGTGCTTGCCCTCGGCTCAATGTCATTAAGCGATTGGTTTGCATAGGGGGTGCGTGCATGGCGTTTGCGTGTGCAAAGGTGCACTGGGGGAAGCTTGATGCTGAGAAGCTGATGACTGAGGGACCACCGGAGGGTAAGGAGCATCGCAAGCCCGAGTTATACTATGAAGGTGTCTTGAAAGGAGCCCGCCTTGTGGCGGATCAGTGTACCAAAGACACTATATTTCCCTGAAGGCAGTCGTGCCATTCTTTGTAATGCGGGATAATGGCACTTTTATTATTATTTTATTGCCTGTTTATGTGAATGTTTGTTCTTCTTGTGCGGCTGTTTAGTGTACATAAATCCTGAGAGTTGGCTAGTCGTCGGCTTCTGCCCCCACGTAGAAAGTATGGGGGTGTTCGGGCCATACCTGAACACTCTTTATCCCATTGCTGGGTCCTTTTAAGGAGGTGTTCCTCACCATGAACCAGGCAATCAAACTATAGGGCTTTATCACTCTCACTTAGCCATAGGAATTCGAGTATGGTGGGCGCAGCCCCTGGTATTCGGAAGACCGTACTAGGGGCTCTATCGGCGCCTGATCGGGAGACTGATCTGTCGCACTTTGCATTTATAGTGGCATTATGCGGAATAAATCTTTAAGGATTTTACAACCTCTCGAACAGCTGACCAGCTCTCGCCGTATCATGACAGTCAGTTTTCGGCTTTCTCTACTGAGGTGCTCGTCCGGCAGAACCGGGACACAATCGCAGTAGTTCTCCCAACGCTACCTTAGCCGATAGAGCGGAACGTAAGGTAGCAAAACATGGGAGCCGGGCAAACCCAACCAATGACCCAAGACATGATTCAGAGCTGATGCATATAATGCTATAAGTTCGGGGTGCCGAGCGACCGGAAAGGTGGCTGGACTTTGTTGCCGTATTATGAGTATTATGAAGCCCCTTGGCATAGTGGGGCATAATATGATGTACGGGTGCCGTTTATGGCAAAAAACGGCGTCAATGAAGAATGACAGCCGGTAAGTGTTATTTAAATCTACGCACTGTAGTAGGATGACATGTCTATGCATATGAGTACGGTTTATGGTTATGAAAAGAGGTGTTTTTGGCGGAACCTGTTGTGGCCGGACTGGAGGAGGCTGTGTGTGGATCTGAAGTGAATCCGGACTTCCTCCTTTGGGGGGGGGGGGATTTACTTGTGTGTTCATGCTCTTGTGTGTCCGAGCTGATTCCACGTCACCATCCTGTTCTGCGCCAAAGTTAATCTGTAAAGGAAAATGCTTGAAGGCAGCTGCATGTCCTCTTGTGGATGAACCGCGGGTGCCTAATTGGAGCCTGGCTAAACCAGGTTGTCATTCCGTAAAATAGCGCGGACTCCTCATTTGGTGTCCGGGTAGTTGGCTGCCGAATCAAAATTTGATAAACAGGCACGACTCGCTATTCCGGCAGCGGTATGATTTCCACTCTAAGGGTGGGGTTCGGCCTTGCCCATAATTGTGACTATGTCACGCGGTACTGGCCTGATGTTGTACCTCGTTGAATCTAGCCAACGTGGTTCGTCCCGGTAGTATGTGGTAATTACTGTATAAGGGGACGATGCCGAAGACTTATTCTTCGGCGTGGTATTTGTTTGGTGATCCGAAGACAACCATTAGTATGGTGGGCCAGTTAAAACTTGGCCTTTGCGCCTGGCATCTTTTGAGGAGATGTTATTGATAGTTTTATGCCCGTGGGGGCTCGTGTAGGATGGAGCCCCCAAACTATTGGGTAGATAGTGAGTGCAATAAAATTGCTATGGCTGACGTTGTCCGGACGGTCGATGTGATTAGAGACGATCGACCATATTTTTGTACTGTGGGGGGATCTTCCTTTGACCTCACCATGTTTGATCGGTCTTTCGTTGTTTGAGACCTCCCTTCATTGTTTCCGGCGCGCGATCGGCAGTTTTGTTTTGAGGATCCGGCATTCTCTATTGGTGTGCTTGGCCGCCCTTCTGGGGGTACCATGAATTTCACATGGTTGATCGAGTATGCTGCTTGGGCCGGATGGGCCTGAGCTATTCTTTTTCTGCTGACCGGACTGGGGGCCGCTGAATTTGGCACCAACTTCCCTGGCTTGACGTTTATGACGATTGTGCCGAGGCTTGAGGATGCCACTTCGTGTTTCCTGTGTATTGTCCTGGACCGTGGTGGTATGTTGGCGTCGGGGTATGTGCTTAAGGTTCTCCTTCTTAGGTTGAGGTAGCGAATTGTTCCGTGTGTGCCCTTTGTCGGGGCGGTCGAGTCCGTATTCCTCGGTGGCCAGGACCTTGGTCCATCTGTCAGTGAGCAAATCTTGGTCAGCTTTGAGCTGTTGTTGCTTCTTTTGCAGGCTCCTCGCAGTGGCCATAAGCCGTCGCTTGAAGCGAACTTGTTCCGTGGGATCCTCAGGCACGCCGAATTCATCATCACCGAGGCTCACCTCGTCTTCGGAGGGGGCATATAGTTGTCCCTCTCCAAGTATCCGTCTGTTGCCAGTCCGGCCTGTTTGAAGGCAGGCTGATGAGGATTGTATTCATCTTCGGCACCATCCGGATTGTTTTCGTCTCATGTGCCGGTATTGTTGTGGCGGGGCTTGGAGCGGCGTTGACGACGCCCATGCTTAGCTTTCTTCCCTGAGGGGTTATCCTCCATTGCCTCATTGCCATTGGTTTCTTTCGGAGTGTCCATCATATATATATATATCATATGAGGAGGTGGCTATCCACCGCCCCATAGGCGGTGGTTCCTGTTCTTCTTCTGCATCGTCGTCCATATCATCGATGTCTTCAGAGTCGAAGTCAAGCACGTCGGTTAAGTCATCGACCGTGCCAATGAAGTGGGTGGTGGGTGGGCAACGAATTCCTTCGTCGCCTGCTTCCCACTCGAGCCGGACATAGTTCGGCAAAGAGTCTCCTGACAAAGAGAGAGATTTTAACGAGTTCAGCATGTCGCCAAAGGGCGAGTGCTGGAAGATATCCGCGGCGGTGAACTCCATTACCGAAGCCCAACCAGATTCGGCAGGCTCGGAGGTGTGCGGACCGGAACCTACGGCCGGATACGAGTCCGAGGGTCCGGTGTCACAGGCTTCCTTGGGGGGTGAAGTCTGTGTTCGGCTCTACCGCCGATGAGTGTGCGGGCTCCAGGGCGGGGTCCATCCATCCGTCCTCGGGCGACACAATCTGATCCGGATTTAGGTCCGGAGCTTCTGCAGGGGCGATATCCCGAGCATTGTCCGACAGCAGGTCTAAGCCGTGCTCATCGTGACTGTCCGGCGCTCCTGGCGCAGGCCCAAACCCATTGAAGATCAAGTCTCCGCAGATATCGGCCGCATAGTTCAAGTTTCCGAACCTGACCTGGTGGCCAGGGGCGTAGCTGTCGATCCGCTCCAGATGGCCAAGCAAATTGGCCCGCAGTACGAAGCCGCCGAACACGAAGATCTGTCCGGGGAGAAAAGTCTCACCCTGGACCATGTTGTTGTTGATGATTGATGGGGTCATCAAGCCTTGCAGCGATGACACAGAGGAACTCTCAGTGAAAGCACCAATGTCGGTGTAAAAACCGGCGAATCTCGGGTAGGGGGTCCCAATCTGTGCGTCTTAGGCTAATGGTAACAGGAGGCAAGGGACACAATGTTTACCCAGGTTCGGGCCCTACTTCTCGCTTGATTGATATTGATGATATGGGTGTTACAAGAGTTGATCTACCACGAGATCGTAGAGGCTAAACCCTAGAAGCTAGCCTATGATGATTATGATTCTGATCGTCCCTCTAAGGACTAAACTCTCTGGTTTATATGGACACTGGAGAGGGCTAGGATTTACATGGAGTCGGTTACAAAGAAGGAAATATAATATCCAGATCGCCAAGCTTGTCTTCCACGCAAAGGAGAGTCCCATCCGGACACGGGACGTAGTCTTGAGTCTTGTATCTTCACGCTCCAACAGTCCGGCCAAAGTATATAGTCCGGCTGTCCGGTTACCCCCTAATCCAGGACTCCCTCAATGGCGGTGTCCATCGTTTCGTCTTGTGCGCGGAACCCGGGGCACGAAGCAACGGCGCCCGAGCCGCTCGTGATGATCTCGTCCATGTTGGCGTCGGTGTTGCTGAACTGTGGTGCCGAGCCGTGTGCGAAGTGTAGGGCGCCACGACGCAGAAGCGGCGCGGGCGAGCCTGAGTACGCCGGTGGCGAGTAGCATACTGGGTGCTAAGGCCGGCGGTGAACGCCGGGAAGGGAGTGCGCGGGTCGGGGTTGAAACCGGAGGGGAAGGCACGCGACGTCGCACCATGCGGGAAGGTGATGCTGGGGTTGAAGCCGCCATGTGCGTCACCGTCGGAGTAGCAAGGCGAGGGCGTGTAACCCCATAGTGGCGGCGAGAAGTTGGCCAGCGACGCGACTCTCAGCTGGCTCCCCCACGCGGCTTGCGGGCAGTGGCCGGGCGGAAGGTTCATCATCCCCACGCGAGACGCCTCTCCATGTTTCGCCGCTGCCGCCGCGTCCCTGGCCCTCTTGGTGATGAGCCTGTTCCGCCGATCGGTGGTGACCGCCTCCCGGCGCTCGACGTCCGCTTTCCACTCGGTGTTCGACAAGCCCGGTGGCCTTGCCATGGCCGCCCTCGGCTTCCTCTGCTTCGGCTGGGTGGTATCGGTGGCTAGGCGAGAGGACGCATACTTCTTCGGCGGCATGGCAGCCGGATCTGACGAGGAGAATGGCGGGAGCGGCGGGGGAAGGGGGGAAGCACTTGGGAAATGGACGGAAAAGGGGGAAAACGGTGGGAATTGACTTGCTTGTCGCCGACATCGCGGTCCCACGTGCCTTTTCTCTTCAGCCGGCGCCCCCCCCCCCCCCCCCCCCGGAGGGTTCGGCTTGGGTTCGCCGGCTGTTATTTCGGCCAAACCGGCAATAAACAACGATCCGCGAGCGCGACAGGGCTGATTTTCGACGTAAAAAAGGCACCCCTAGGGGGGCCTGTTGGGTTGGGGGTGGGGGGAGGGGGGTGGAGATGCTCTTAATCTTTCTACGGGCTAAGCAGATCGTGTCACTTTTGAGCGTCCACGGGTACGGAAATGGTAAATAGTGAATGAGCAATAAATCGATTTTGGCAAAGAGCCAGCTGCGCATGCCCATTAAAGCGCCACGTCACGCCCCCCCACAGCTCAGCTGCAATACCATCCATACCCCTCACCGACCCAGCACCTCAGAGGACATCTAGCACTACCATCGGAGAGTACTATAGTCATTTACCCGCAGGCTCCTAACGATCACAGTTCATCCGTTCAATACAATATTCCATTTTTAAAACCATTTCCGTGCAACCTTTTTATGCCCGAGACAGTAGGAGGACAAGAGCGAGGGCGACCAATAAATTCCTAATTTTTCCCACTTTTCCACCCCGGGATTCCCCCGCCTCTTGTTCCAATCGATTGGTGGGCGTCCTCGTTCTTGGCTTCCCGATTGAATCCGTGGAAGCCAAAGATAATTCTATCTCCGCTGCGATTTTTTTGGGTGGTTTGAGTTCTTGATTTGTTTGCGAGGAAGCCACCATGAGCGCCGGAAGCGCGAGTTTCCTCGAGATCCAGCCCTCGGAGCTGGCATTTCCCTGTAAGTTGTCCCAGATCTTGTCTCCAGATCGAATTGCTAGAATCGCGTCGCGTAGTTATTGCTGTGTCTGTCCCGTCCAATGGATCCTGGTCAAAGTTGGGATCTTAGGATGGAGACGAGGCCATTGGTCCTTGCCTATCGGATCCGTGTGTCTGATCAGCTTGCTTTGTCTAGTGCTCTTTTAGATGCGAACTCAGGATCTTGGACCATTGCGTGCTCTCTGCAAACGGGCAGTGACTGCATGACGTTTTTTTCTTGTGGGATTTCAGTTATTTATGTCTTATGTGCTTCCTGATGCACATGGTATCCCACCCTGTATCGAGGGCATGCTTCGAATGTACATTCTGTGGAAACATGATTATGATAATCATTTGATATTCCAGGAATTTGGGATCTCGCTAACAAATATGTATGTCATCGCTACATTGATCTGGCATTATGGAGTTGCTTGAAATGAAATGTTCCTGTCAATTATTTACATTGTGTTTAGGATGTGGTATTAAGGCCATTGTTAGCTGATCTCGAATTGGATCACTATGTGCTAGATTGTTCTGTCAATGATCATGATTCTGTTATTCAGTTTGCTTGCTTTCAATGTTTGTCTGGGTTAGTTGACTGTATCTTTGCACTGAATATCTAGAGGTTTGTACTGTCTTTCTTAATCAAAATGTGCCTGAACTTCTATTTTGTACATACAGTTGAATTGATGAAGCAGAGCTCGTGCTCCATGCAACTCGCAAATAAGACCGACCATTATGTAGCATTCAAGGTAATCAGTTGTAAATTTTCAATCCTATGTGCCTCATGTTTTTATTGTTCATATAGTTGTTCTAATGGACAAGGAAATCATTACCTCATCACTGTTCGCAGGTCAAAACTACCAACCCAAAGCAGTACTGTGTGCGCCCTAATATTGGCGTTGTACTTCCTGGGTCGACTTGTGATGTTACAGGTAGCTGTCGGTCCATTATATAGGGATAAACATCTCAGTGAAAAGAAAAGCCTGCTTAACTTGCTCAGTTTTCTATTTACAAGTATCCTTAGCATTTTCTCTGTTGTTAGTTACAATGCAAGCGCAGAGGGAAGCACCTCCTGATCTGCAGTGTAAGGACAAGTTCCTAGTTCAAAGTGTTGCAGCTGAGAATGGTGCAGCAACTCAAGATATTAGTGCAGCAATGGTACCTACCTTGACACTCCATTTGTGTTATTTCTGTCAATTTGCTCCTTGCTGCATTTGTTCGTTTCTAGCACATCATCATGTCATTCATCCATGTGGTTTCGTGATGACAGTTCAACAAGGAGCCAGGGAAGGTTGTTGATGAATGCAAGCTGCGTGTAATTTATGTGCCAACATCTTCACCTAGCCTGTTCTCTGAAGATTCAGAACAAGGGAGTTCTGCTCGTTCATTGGAAAACGGGACTCCTAATTCTACATTGCCACAATCTGTAAGTCACTGAGTTAGCTCTTTCGTTTTTATTTATTTTTTCGTTTTGAATGAAATTCCTGGGGCTTTTTACATGATAAAATTACAATATATTTAATGTCCATTGTTCAGGTATTTAGATCATCTGGTGAAGCATCAAAGGAGAAGTCCTCGGAGGTACCCTTTATTTCTTTATCTAACCTTTATTGTACCTATGTATTTGATATTGATCAGTACCCTGAGGTAAAAAGGCTGCAAGTTGCAAGAATGAGTGAACAACTGGTTAACTGTATATTGACAATGTTGGTATTATGCTGTGTACCCCTACTTAGATCTTACACTAACTGACTGATTTGTATATGGACTGTAGTACTGATTGTTCATTGTTTTTGGAGATAAAATAATAGATATGGCTTGTCCAGACATTCAGAATTGTCCTTGCATTAAAATCCTCTGGAAGCATATGCTAGCTTGCTGACTGCAAGTAATTGTGAATCTTGCTAGCTGGGTAGCATGCCCTGCCAATCATAAATATCCGTTCGTGAAACAGAAAAAAAACTTTTGTGCCCCCTTCAGTCAGTACCACCCTTACCTGTTATTATGAGGTGATTGGTGATAAGACTGAGGAACAGGTTCATTACTACCATTAGAACATAAGATATTGGCGGCACCTTCCTGAGCCTTAGTCTTAACTCTTAAGTAATGTATATATGATTTGTATCACTCTTGACTTGGGAATATAAAAACAGATTAGGTTATTACTACTTCCCATAATATTTGGAAAACAGGAGAATGCCAAGTAGCATATGATGCATTTTTATTTAACTTCCCAACTTTTGGTGCCTCTAGGATTCCTGATTTACCGTCAGACGAGATGGATTTGTAATTTATATGCCTTACCTATTCCTGTAAGCTTTCCACTGCTTGGACTGTATAGGGTGAATTGTAGCACATACGGTCATACGCAAGCAAAATCATGTGGTCTTGATGAAAATAGGGTGGTACATGAAATTGCTAGGGTTAGTTGTGTCAATTGCAGCGGTGGTGCGTTGCAATGGCAGTTCCTGCCTGTGCGTGGGAACTGGTCTTGCGTGATTGTAATCCAAACATTGTTTCTTAATTAATTAATACATACACCAATTCAAAAAAAAATCGTGTGGCTTTGATGGTATTGGCTACTGTATGTATTGACTTTGTAAAAGTTTGCTGACAACAGATAACCAAAATGCATGATCTCTTACGTAGTTGTCAATCTATCTCAAAATGCTTTTGAAGTTTTATGTTTTGATAAAATGGCTGTGGTTGGTTATTCCTTCTAGGCAACATCCATGATTTCCAAGCTAACTGAGGAGAAAATGTCTGCTGTTCAGCAAAACCAGAAGTTGAGACAAGAGCTGGTAAGTGCTTCCACAACTGTGACAGTTCTGAACTAATGCTGTATTCTTGGGTATTATTCTGGAATTTGTTTTCCATCATTTATATGTTTCTTGACCATTCCATCTCAAAGGTGACTCAAGGGGTTGTTTACTCAGCTATTTATTGATGTGAGGTTCAACAAATTATAGACATGCTCCCCTCTTTGTACTTTATGTTTATCACTACCATGAATAGCGGAAATGTATGAGATAATCTACTGCATTAGCTTCTTGCTTGCTCGTCCTAACCAAGAAATCTTTGTTCACACCATTGGTTTTTCATACGAGCCAAGTAAATGCTTATGTGTTGAGCATTATTCAGATTTATCAATTGATGTAATGACGAGTGTCATGCTCATAATTACACATAAGCATAGAGTTCAGACGGTGTTTGTCGGCAGAAGTTTTTTTTTTCTTCAAATTTTTTGTTTGTTGGAGATTGTCACGAGAAGATGCAGTGATTGCGAGGTGTGTGTTGTTTAGAGTGAACCTTATGTTAGTATGCGTAATAGATCAGTTGTTTATTTCTTAATGTAAGCTGTCTAAAGTTAACAATAATTGACAATGAGCTTCAAATTCTGATGACCTATCAATGGACAATGAAATTCAAATTTGCAGTGCATAGTTTTGGCAGATGTAAATAGAGTCTAAAAGTTGTGCTGGGTCTCTGGCAAGTTAAATATGCAAAAAGTACCCCCTGCTGATATAATCAGATTTTCCATTTGCTGGATTTTTTTTCAATACACATTGTTTGATCGATAAATGTCAAACTTACATTGTGCATGATAATGCATATGCTTTTAGCCTGTGTGCTTATCAGAATTTAATGGATTCTGCAAAGTTGAACACAGTTTATCAGGCCATATGATAAAATCTCTTAATTTCAGGATGTCCTACGCAAAGAGAGCAGCAAAAGCAACGGCGGTTTCTCAATCACCTTCTTGATTGTGGTGGGTATTCTGGGCATCATCGCTGGTTTCATCCTCAAGAAGACATAGGAGAAGAGTAGTCCCCAACAAAGTTACATTCCCAGGAAAGGATGGATACCAACAACATCCCTTGTGTTTTTACTCCTAAAAGGAGCGCCTGTTCTATTCTAACTTGTAACGGCTTAGAAGCTTTGGTTTGTGTACATTACATGGTGGTTTTCGTGATTTTAATCACATCGAGTAGACTTGTTTTAATTATAATTCTTAACAGCTGCAAGTTATGTCACGTTCACCATAACCTTTAATTCATTCTGATCTCACCTTACTTGTGACTTTTGGTGAATTCATTGCTGCTTCTGCCAGATCCTTCAGCTTCATGGAACTCCTGACATCTTATCAGAATATATTTGATCATGGAAACTGCACTATGTACGTAGTTAAGGCATTCAGTACGCGGAAGGAAAGGTCTGTTTAAGCTGTCGATTCATCAGGGTGATGAGTCTGAATACAACATGATTCATGTGTCTGTTCCTACAGTTAGGCTTAGAGAACATGAGAGACCTTCAGGTAGGAACGACGTATAGGTCGGGACGCCCAGGGGCCCTGGGGAGCACCCACGCCGCCGTGGCGACCATGCCGGCGACGAACCCTAGTAGCAGGCATGCACACCTCGTGGCGACGGTCCTGACCAGAGAGCAGGGGGTGGCTTCATCGGTCTCCGCCGCCGCCTTCCGGGTACTGGCAGCACTGATGGCCGGCCACTCCCCTTCCGTGGTCACCGTCGACATGCTGCGATCGCATCGGCACCCTACCTTTCCCGTGGCCCCTTCGCTGCCGTTCCGCACCTGCGTCACGCCGGAACCGCCTCCGCCATCTCTTCTGCAGACCGTCTCTCCGTCGCCCTCGTACATGTCGTCGTCGTGGTCGTCGTCGTCCTCTTGTTAGTCTCGCGGTGGTGGTGCATCCAGGTTTTAGGCTTCGACATGCACCAGTTTTTACCCTAAAAAAGAAGAAGACATGCACCAGTTTCTCCGTATATGTAAAGAACGGATGTGCCATAACAGTTTCTCCGTATCTTCCCTTAATTTTCCGCGAGGAAACTTCTTCAGTTATTTGTTAGAGATAACTTGGTAAGACTAGAAAGAAAGGAGTCTGCCCAAAAAAGAGAGGATAAAGATCAAAAAGCGCTAATGAGCCTTTGCATTTATATACTTTATTATATAAAAAGGAGAAGAGTCTTAATTTGGACATACACCAGCCATCTAAACTATGTTAATTTTCAGGTTATATTAACCAAAAGCACATTTATTTCTTTCTTTTGCGTCATTTTACATTGCAGCAGGGAATTTCTATCTCTACTATCTAAAAAAACATAGGTTTCATCTTATGTTAATTTTTCTTTCAACCTCTTGTCTGTTCTCCTTAGGTGTGCTATCCTCCCATCCTTCCATCCGTTTTTCGCTCTTCCTTTCCCATTGGATTTTCTTGGTCCGTTTGAAGTCTTTCCTTTTCTTCATCCCACTACATTTACTGGTTAACAAGACACACATATGGCCTCGCTGGAATGCACACACACCCTCATATTCATGTGCCTCTAATTCCAACCAATGCCAGCCATCTCCCGCCCCATTCTCAACCGGCGTTGCTCCCCGGTCTCCAACATCGATGCCTAGTGCTCGTCGCCATTCCTCCCTACCCCCGGCTAACCATGCCCACCAACTCTAGCTTTCCCGCCCGACTGTGTCATGTGTTGTTGGTGCCACTCTCCTGTTATCTGACCTCGGTGTTGTCTCCGCCAATACAACCCCCTCCTCAACTTGAGCAAGTCAGGGGGACGGTAGTGCCGCCAGAGCGGTACTACTGCGCCCACCAGCGGTACTACCACGAGGTGTTGAACTGCAGCAGATACCCGCGGTAGTAGAGGAGGGTAGGGCGGTAGTGCTGCCGGAGGCGGCACTACCGCCTAGAACTACTGCTCTACTTCCGCCCATGGAACAGAACAACCCAGAACAAGGAAAATAAGCGATACTCCCCGCGGTACTAAACAACGGTAGTTTCGCTGGAGCGGTACTATTGTGGCCAACATCGATACATACGCTTAGCCCGTTGGTGTCTAGTAAACGCATGGTAGTTGAGAGGCAGTTAGCCCCGTAGTACCGCTCCACTCTACCGCCGCCCGTTTACAGGACCCACAAATTAGGTGGAAGTAGGAGCCGTACTGCAGAACGGCAGTACCGCTGGAGCGGTACTACCGTTGTGCAGGGCGGTACTACCGCTTAGCCTGTTCTAACAAGGTTCAACCACACAGGAGGAACAAGCTCAATTGTCGGGAAAGAACGAGGGTGCACATATATAGTGTACGTGTTGATTCCACCCAAACCTTTCCGAAGCGGACCCCCTCTTAATAGTACAGTGTTCCTACGATTCAATTCCACTGAAAAAGAAACACAAGAAAACACCGTCTTCATAAATATCCAGAGGGGTTCAAATCGTCTTGTGCCATAAGATAGTTTATCTGAAATGCTCAATGCACACGATTAGTCCGCAAATGTATTGTCATCAATCACCAAAACCACTAAGGGAGAAATATGCCCTAACAATCTCCCCCTTTTGGCGGATTGATGACAATACGGGATTTGCACATATATGTGATAAGATAACATGCAAACCCAACATCTACAAAATATAGATGGACTCCCCCTAGATGTGTGCACTATATGGGTATGCCTTTGGAATGCAAAGCCCACACACTAGGATCAACACTCCCCCTATATTTTATAGACTGTCAACACTTGCAACAATAATATGAGAAGGTAAAGCATGGATGCAAGATAGTAGCATGTGAGCATAAAAATAGAGCATACGACAAGTAATATCTCACAAGCTAATACG
Organism: Triticum aestivum; assembly: GCF_018294505.1. NCBI lineage: Eukaryota > Viridiplantae > Streptophyta > Magnoliopsida > Poales > Poaceae > Triticum > Triticum aestivum. Next base: position 373,368,620 of record NC_057813.1, read on the forward strand.
GTATTTGACATAAGGATAAAGATAAGGTAGCATATGTCTCACACCATATGATAGGTTGCACACGTGAACGAAAAGCAAACCAAATGACGATAAATAGTTCACGAGAGAACGAAAATAACAACAAAGAAGACACACTCGTGGCTCGGCAAATCCCTAAGCTCTCTCCCCCTTTGGCATCGAGACACCAAAAGGGTAAAGAGGACTAAACACGACCAAGGTGACAGTGATGCTCCGGATCATCAATAATCCTCGTGCTCTTCTGAGTCCTCATGCTCCTCGGACTCCTCGTGCCCCTCAGACTCTGCAGGTGCATGCTAATGCTCCGCCTCTAAATCTGACCACTTGCAATGCTGCGAAATCCAAGTCTCCTCATCTGTGACCTACTCCTCAAACCCACTAGTGATCTCCTGACCGAGAGTCCTCATCATAGTCTTATGGTGAGAGCGAGCAGCTTTCTCTACCACATGTGCCATGTACTGGCCTTGGGCCTTCATGCAGAAAAGCCTCTTCATCTTCGACTTGAGCTTACATGCCCAAGATGGCACCTTCTCTAGAGAGGGAACAAACTCATAATCAGGCTCCTCCTCATCATCTGAGTCAGTGGGAGCAATCTCCTCTCTGGTGCCAGCAGGCGCAGCCCCCCAGTTATCCTTTAGGCGCAGATTCAGAACTGGATGAGAAACCATGTGCTCAGTAGGAAGAGCCTCTTTTGGGCAGTTAGCAGCCCACTTCTTCTCAATAAGCTTGAACAGATAGGGACCATAGATGGGCACCTTGCGATCCAACACAGCAGAGCGAAGCTCACGCCACATGATGTGAGAGATATCCAACGTAGAAGTCCTGCCCTTCTCCTTGATGCACATCAACGGAAGATCCACCAGGTAAGAGTGTACCATATCCAAGTTCCCAATGCGAGGGAAGAGAGTGCTACAGAAGATACGGTGCATGATGTCCAGAAAGGGAATGAGCTCCGTGCGAGTGGCCCCCTTGAGTGTCTTCACGGTCCTAGAGTACCAGATAAGCTTGGACTTGTGAGTGGGAGGTGCTTCCTTGTGAGGTCGTAGACCAACTAACTTGTCTTCCCCCTCATCAGCAACACCCAAGCAATTCATGAAGTCCTTCTAATCAACCCTGAATCTTCTCCCACCGGTCATCCATGACATAGATCTCTCCTCATTGGCATGAAAGTGAACCGTGGCATAAAATTGAGCCACAATCTCTGGATCATAGTCCTTGTTGTATGTGATGAAGGGAATGAGCCCCCACTATTGACAAAGAGCAAGGGCCTCTCCAAAGTACGCCGGATCCTTCTCCATGCGATTGACATCAATCGACTTGATGTTGACAAACAAGTTCTTCTTGGCCTTCAAAATGTCCAGATAGATCAATGATTGCTCCTTGGTCCAGAAGGGACGACCAACAAAAGCCGCATCCTGAGGAAGGCGATACGGATTGTGAATGCGGACTCCTGAAACTCCTTTCCAGACATCTCATTAGGAGGGGTGTACTTCTTCTTCTCCTTCTGCTTGCTGACTATCCTCTTCACATTCTGCATGGGTGGACGACTGGAACTGGCAGGGGTGCCGTCAGCAGTACGGTAGTGCTTGGAACCACCCTGGCGATCTGGGTTCTTGCGGCGAGCATGATGAGGAACAAAGCTACCATCACATGGAACCCACAAACATAGAACGAGGGAAAAGCAGGTGTAAAGTCATTGCATAGACGTGATTGCGAAAATCGTGAAAATCTAGGTCACAGTGGTAGTACCGTGCCCAGCCGCGGTAGTACCGTTGCAGTTTAAGCGGTAGTACCACTGGACACGAGCGGTAGTACCGCCGCAAGCGGTAGTACTGGCCATGTCCAATCGGTAGTACTGCCCACCTAACGGAAATACTTCCACGAAGTGGATCCGGTATTACCGGTGACATAGAAGTGCAAAATCTAGGAAGGAACAACTATACTCCTATCTAGCAGTCATCCCGCAACCTACTCATGCCTAGATTTAGCCAAAAATCTACGAATACCACATGCATCGCCTAAAGCCAATATTCAAAAAATAGAACAATAGGAGAGGAAAACAAGGGCAATACTAGTATCCATGGCAAGAGGGGAAGCCGGGGATCGATCCCACCGGTCGGAAGCGGAGAAGACGACACAGATTCGGAGATTCGTAGCCGGCCTCTGGAGCAGTTTTGGGTTGCTTGAGGGAGAGAACTCAGGGGGAGGAGAAGTGAATGGGTATAGGGGAGTTGGAACTCCGCGTGCCCAGCACTTAACCCCCACGCGAGTCCTCGAAGCGGTAGTACCGTGCCCCACAACAATAGTTCTGCCTCAGTGTGTTGACAGGGGGTCAACACACTGCACTTAGCGGTAGTACCACCGGAGTAGTAGTACCGTGTCTGCCAGCGGTAGTACCGCCTGCTACCTGAAAACTGCACTTGATCAAGGAGGGAAAATGAGCTTATGCAATGTATGAGAGGTTGAGGCAAGGAAAGTATTAGGTTGGAGACAATAAAACACATCAAATGGGAAGGAGTAATCCAGGGACAAAAGCCAACAAAAAGGAGAGCACACTTGGAGTGCTCCAACAACTGAAAGCCAAGGAAACGAAAGCACACCTCAAACCTAAAGGTGACACACCTCTCAATGAGAGGGCGGTGACTGAAGTCACCTATGTTCAGTCAATTAGTATGGCACCGCGAAGATTTTAACCTTGGCCCCATGACCAAAACTCATCTTTGAAGCATAAGTACCACAAAAAATGTCTAATGTGAAAGACTTGATCAATTTATGCATAATGGGGGGGGGGAGGGAGAGCTCATTGAGAGAACAACACTCCCCCTATGTCCATGCCTACAACTAGAACAAGATAATATGATGCATGCAGTGGGGTGTGCCTAGATTCATGAAACCCTTGGATAAAGCAAGATTTTTCGAGTTAAGGAATGTGCTTGAATCAATGATATTTAGCTCATTCCTTAACTCGAAAAATCTTGCTTCATCCAATGGTTTCGTGAAAATATTCGCTAGTTGCTCTTGAGTGTTGATGTAGATAATCTCAATCTCCCCACCCTTGATATGACCCGGATGAAATGATAACGAATCTCAATATGCTTTGTCTTGCTATGTTGTACTGGATTGTAGGAGATCTTGATAGCACTTTCATTGTCACATAGGAGAGGCACTTTGTCACAAGTGACACCGTCATCCTTTAAAGTTTGCCTCATCCATAGCAATTGTGCACAACAACTTGCCGCGGCTACATACTCGGCCTCGATGGAAGAGAGAGACACACAATTTTGCTTATTCGAAGACCAACTTACCAAAGAGCGACCAAGAAATTGCACCCTCCGAAAGTTGACTTTTTATCCACAACATCTCCCGCCCAATCCGAGTTCGAATAACCCATCAAATCAAAGCTTGCTCCTCTGGGGTACCATTGGCCAAAGTTTGGGGTATAAGCCAAATATCGAAAGATTCGCTTGACCGCCACATAGTGACTTTCCTTAGGTGAGGCTTGGAATCTTGCACACATTCCCACACTCAACATAATATCCGGTCTAGATGCACAAAGGTAAAGCAAGGATCCAATCATGGAGCGATATACCTTTAGATCCACCGCTTTACCATTGGGATCAATGTCAAGCTTGCATTTGGTAGGCATAGGAAACTTGACCAGCTTGACATCATCTAACTTGAATCTCTTGAGCATGTCTTGGGTATATTTGGCTTGGTTGATGAAGGTTCCTTCTCTTCTTTGCTTGACTTCGAATCTAAGCAAGATCTTCAACTCTCCCATCATAGACATCTCAAACTTCTCGGTCATTAGTGTGACAAACTCATCATTGAAAGATTTGTTAGGAGAACCAAATATGATATCATCAACATATAGTTGGCATATGAACAAATCCCCTTTGACCCTCTTAGTAAAAAGAGTGGGATCGATTTTCCCAATTTCAAACCCACGATCTTGTAACAACTCAGTAAGGTGCTCATACCACGCATGTGGGGCTTGTTTAAGGCCATAGAGTGCCGTGTTGAGTTTGTATACATGATTGGGGAGCTTGCGATCCTCGAATCCTGGGGGTTGTTTGACATATACAACTTATTCAAAGGTCCATTAAGAAATGCACTCTTCACATCCATTTGTTGCAATTTGAAATCATGATAAGATGCATATTCAAGCAACATGCGAATAGATTCAGGACGAGCAACAGGGGCATAGGTTTCACCGTAGTCGATACCCTCGACTTGGGAGTAGCCTTTAGCCACCAATCTTGCCTTGTTTCAAACAACCACACCATTCGCATCTTGCTTGTTGTTGAAGATCCACTTGGTCCCAATGACATTGTGGTCCTCCGTTGGCCTTGGCACTAATTCCCAAACTTGGTTGTGCTCAAATTTGTTGAGTTCATCATGCATGTCTTTAAGCCAATCCACATCATCGAGCGCCTCATGTACCTTTTGGGGTTCAACACACCGAAACAAACGTGTGATGCTCACAAAAGTTTGACAATTGTCTACGAGTAGTTACCCCTTTCTTCAAGCTTCCAAGCACATTCTCCAAAACATGTTGTTGATGCTTGAGATTGGAAGCCACCTTGGTGGCACGAAGCTCTAAGAGTTCTTCAATAGGGATTTGAGGTTCATCATCTTGATCATTTTGAGCACAGTCTTGATCTTGCACTTGACCTTGAGTAGCCTCTTTTAATCTTGAGCTTGCTCAGTGTCATGAACTTGATCTTCGGCATCATTAGGTGAACCACCTTCATCATGAGGTGGATCTTGCCCTTGATCTTGTACACTTGGTTGAGGGCCTTCACTTTGTTCTTCGGAAGCGTGTGGGTCTAGCGTTGGTGATGGATCCACTTGACTAGAGCATTGTCCTTCTCCTTCGGCCACAAGGGGTTCCTCAATGGGGAGTATTTGACCAATCCCCATTCTTCTTATGGCTTGAGGAGGAATTTCATCACCTACATGACAAAGACCACCTTGCTCCACTTGGGAGCCATTATTTTCATCAAACTCCACATTATACATCTCCTCAATGAGTCAATTGGACTTGTTGAGAACACGGTAAACATGAGAATTTACAACAAATATGCCCTCTTGAGATCTAGGTTCAAATTTAGACAAGCAAACCCCTTTCTTGAGAATAAAACACTTACAACCGAATGCCGAGAAGTACTTGAGGTTGGGCTTGTTATCTATAAGTATCTCATATAGAGTCTTGTTCAGGCCTTTGCGGAGGTAGAGCCGATTGGATGCATGGCATGCTGTGTTGATGACTTCGGCCCAAAAGTTGTACGGAGATTTGAGTTCTGCCATCATGGTCCTTGCCGCATCCATCAACGTCTGGTTCTTCCTCTCTGCCACACCATTTGGTTGAGTGGTATACGGTGCGACATATTGGTGCGTGATCCCCTCATCATTAAGAAACTCATCCAAGGTGTAGTTCTTGAACTCGGCGCCGTTGTCGCTTCTAATCATCAATATCTTTGCTTCATGTTGGCGTTGAGCTTCATTAGCAAAGTCGATGACGGTTTGTTGGGCCTTACTCTTCCTCTTGAAGAAGTACACCTTTGTATACCTTGAGTAATCATCCACAATCACCAGGCAATACTTTCTTCTCCCAAGACTATCAAAGGATGGAGGACCAAAGAGATCCATGTGAAGGAGCTCCAAGAACCTCTTTGAGTAGATGATAGTCGTTGGTCAATGAGCCGTCTCATGTAACTTTCCTTCAATACAAGCACTGCAAGCACGATCTTTGGCAAAAATAACATTTGTTAGTCCCTGGATGTGATCCCCTTTGGGGATACTTTGCAAACATATCATATTGACATGGGCTAGCCGGTGATGCCAAAGCCATCCCACATCAACTTTAGCCATTAGGCATGTTGCGGTCTTAGTGGGTCGCCCCGAAAAGTTAACCACATAAAGACCGTTCTTGACATGCCCAACAAAAGCTAATTTAAGAGTCTTGCTCCACAAAAGGGCCACGGTATCAAGATCAAAGAATGTTGCAAAGCCCATGAGTGCAAGTTGACGAACGGAAAGTAAACCGCATGCAAGGGACTCAACAAGCATCACCTTCTCAATAGATAAATCTTGAGAGATGACCACCTAGCCAAGACCCAATACCTTAGATGTTGAAGCATCACCAAATTTGACATGAGTGGGCATGGGTGGAGTAGATTGTACGCCCACCACCAAGTCCTTGCTTCCGGTCATATGATTTGTTACTCCACTATCGAGCAACCATGGCACCCCACCGGAAGCAAACTCCTACAAGAGATTAATGCTTGGATTTAGGTACCCATTTTCGAATGGGTCCTTTGATTTTAATAACAAGGGTCTTAGGAACCCAAATAGACCATTCAATATACTCATAAGAAGAACTAACAAATTTGGCATAAACATGTGCATCACTAGCGCGGCACAAAACATATGAGGGGTTAAAATGACCGGCTTTGTTGGTAGGGACGGTTTTCCCTTCTTGGCATTACCATCCACTGCCTTGTCCTTCTTCTTCTGATGAGTACCCTCACCCACCTTCACAAAGGCTTCCTTAAGCGGGAGAGGTTGCTTGGTCTATTCTTCTTTGACTTGGGTCCAAAACCAAGTCCTTCCTTTACCACACCTTCCTTTTGATTGCTCAAAACACAATTTAAGTTCTTCTCACCTGGTATGCACGTCAGAAGGCCCTTCTCAAGTTGCTCTTTCAACTTGGCATTCTCCTCCACAAGATGCACATGCTCGCAACAAGGGTTAGTAGCATGGGCATTATCAATTAGAACAAACGGAGGACACGTGCAAATCTCCTTGGTTAGCTTCACTTGGAGTTGATCATGAGACTCCTTGATAGAGGCATGTACACCCTTCAAGACCTTGTGAGCCTTGTCAAGTGTGTCAAGCTCTTCCTTGAGTCTATCATGGCCAACCCCAAGTGCAACTTTCTCAGATTTAAGCACACAAGTAAGGACAATAGCATGATCAAGATCCTTTTGTAATTTAGCAAGGTCAACATTGTGTGAATCCTCAAAAGCCAAACGAAGACATCGCTATTCTCCAAGAGCAATGGAAAGATCCGCTATCTCAGCAGCATAGTCACGACTATGCCCTTCCAACTTGGAGACCGTGTCCTCATGAGACTCAATGACATCATTGGCTTCACCAAGTTGTTCCAAGAGAGCAACAAAGTTCTTCTTGGTTTCACCCTTGAGCTTGTTCAAGAACTTGTCAAACTCATTCTCACAAACTTTCACCACCTCACTATCATATACACAATCTAGAAAGGAAGGAGTAGTAGTGATGGTGGTTTTGATGTTGGGGGTTACCTTGTTGATACCTTTGTCCATGAGGCACTTGGAAATGAGGTTCTCATTGGGGGCACCGAAGAGAGACACCTTGGAAGGGGAAGAGGTGGCAATGACCAAGGTTGCCGTTGCCATTTCTTCACCACTTGTATCTTCATCATCATCATCGGAGGTGTACTCTTCATGTGCCACCAACCCCTTTTGAGGTATCTTCTTGGTGAAGCTGTTCTTGTTCGGAAAGGACTTGTCTTTGTCTTGGTGAATGAGCTTGCCGCCATTGTCCTCTCTTTTCTCATAGGGACAATCCACCAAAAAGTGACTCACATTGCCGCAATTGTAGCAAGTCCTCACTCGTTGCATATTCTTTGAACAACTTGAGTTATTCTTGGTGAAGTTGGGCCTTGGGTTACTCTTGTTGCCCCAAAATTTCCTTGATGCAAGAGCCATGTGCTCATGGTAAGCATATTTGATGTATTCAGGGCAACTCTCCTCTTCTTCTTCTAGAATGGCCTTGGCCTTCAAGGAAAGGTTGGGTGAGGATTTCTTTGACCAGACACGAGCTAGAGCATTGTCGGTGGTCTTGTTCATGATTTTCATGGCAATGAACTAGTCCAAAACTTCACTTGAAGACAAGGTGTGGAAATCCGGCCTTTGATGAATCATGGAGGACATGTCCTTGTTGAATGGCATGATGGACTTGAGAAACTTGCGCTTGATCCAATTGTCATCCGTATCCTTGGTCCCATGATCTTGGAGAGCGACCGCTAGAGTTGTCACCCTCCGTAGAGATCGCGAGGATCCTCACATTCCATCATCACAAATTCATCGGTCTCACGAAGAACCACTTCAATGTTGGACTGTTGGATGCTTGAGCTCCCACTACAAAAAATACACTTCCATGATGATACGTGTTTGTCACAGTAGGTCACATTTTTTGTCATGCATGTACATCCATGACGATTTTATGACAGAATCAAGATAGTCATACCTGTGCTGTCGTAGAAGTGTTCCATGACAATACCAAAATTATCATCATGGAAGTGTTCACTTCCATGATGATAAATGATGCGTCATGGAAGTGCTTTCGTCAAGGGTAACCGACACATGGCATCCACCGTAATGGGTCGCCGTTAAGCTATCGGGTCTGGTTTTGGATCCGATAACCCGTTAATAACCTAGACCAATGGGGATTTTCCACGTGTAAAATTCTCATTGGTCGAAGGCAACATGTGTCAGCTCGTCATTGGGTCAGATAGGCGCCTATGATATGTTGACACGTGCGACGGCCCAACACTGGCCAATTTAGCTTACAAAGGCCGGCCCATTTGACTTGGTCAAAAGCTAGCGGGCCGGCCCATGAAAAGCATGTTAACGGTCTGATCACATATAGCCCATTTTACAGCCCGGTAACTCACGACCCATTAGGCCCTTCCCGAAATCAGCCGAACAGCGTCATGTGGGCCATCGAATAACACCAGCCCATTTCACTTTCAGCCCATGTATCTATGGCCCATGACGTCTTTCGACCCATATGAGGCCTTTCGTATCTTTAGGCCCTTTAGTGGCCCACGGTGACTCTGGCCCATAATGAACAGTAAATTTCTTTGTACCCATTAACGACCCATGATTCACATGGGCCGTTTCCAGCCCATGTTAGCTTTCGGCCTACTGATGGCCCATACATTCTTGGGCTCCTTTCCGGCCCTTGATTACTTCCATTCCATTACTGGCCTGTTCCCCTAATGGGCCAAATTCGGCCCGAGGTTAGAACTGTCCTGTTTGTGGCCTGTTAACCCGTTGCGCCGTTTCCAGCCTGTCTATATTATGGCCCATTAACGACCCGTTATGCCTGTGACAGAATTAAGCCTTTGCTGTCTTCCGGCATGTTAACGGCTCGTTACCGTGCTGGTCCAATACTAATTACGCCCGTTTACGGTCCATGTGGGCCCATTTATCCGACGGCCCGAGGCCCACTGATTCTACGGCCCATTGGCGGCCCATTTATCCGACGACCCATGGGAGGCCCATGGATCCTATGGCCTATAGCAGGCTCAAGGTTACCATGGCCGTATATGGCCCATGGTTGCTGCGGCCACTAGCAAACCAATGAAAAAGAAGACTAGGAAATAAATAAGCCAGAAACTAAAACTAGGCTATTAAGGCGATTGTAGATTACATCCACTGGGCATCAAAGTTTGCCACCAGTGCAAATATAGGGAACACCCTACACTATACAAAAATGGCTTGCTATTTTCTCTAGCCGGTGGCTGCATGTTAAGAACAAATTTTGTATCGCAACAAAACAAATTACAACCATAAAACAAAAGGAAGGTTGGCATAAAAGTTATCAGTCTAGCAGATAAATGCACCACCAGAAGTTCAGAAGCTTAGTTCATTTGACCTGACTGTTATGTTTTTATGTTGTACTATCCGATGGAGCACCATAACCTTCGCCTTCATTTCTCCTAGGCTCCTAAACAACATAGCAAATGTTAGATAGTTAGGTTTCAAAACCATGCATATCTTGACGACATCGAACAATGGTTGTCCTTGTTTCACAAAGGGTCTCTGTTAGGGAATGGACTTGTGTCTGGAGCGCAGATATAACATTGTTTTGAGCCTGCATATCTTGATCATGAGGCAGTTTGGACGAGATTGCCTTAACAACCAACCTAGTATTATGCAGGAACGTGCTTTTGGCACTGTTAGTGGACATGTACTGACCCACTGCAGCAAGAGGTGACATTGCGGTTATAGTTGTCTCGTCACCTTCAGAAGATGGAGGTTCCACCATTTTTTCCATAGCTTGCTGAAAAGTTGAGTTTTACATTAGTAGTACCAGAATAGAAGATATTAAGGAGGCAGCAAAACCAAACAAAATAGCTTTGTTCTATATACATAACTTATTCTGGTGAATCGGTGTAAAATATTAGTTGTATTTTACTGCAAAGTACATAATAAAACCAGGTTCCAAACATATGACCATGTACCATGGCTAATGTATTGTCTATTTCTTCACATTGTATTGACAACTAAGGATAAAGAGACAAAGTTTATAATACGGTAAGCATAGTATGACATCATTCATATCACAAACAAACTGAGAACAGACAAACATGCAATTGTAACGTTGTGTGGACAAGTCCAACACAGAACTAGATTACAAATCAAGATCAAAGGAACATCACTCCTCTCTTTTAAACCTTGTAAGGTGCAACGATACGCTAAGACAATTGTGTATAAAGTTGAAAAGAGTAATAGACATTGGCTGCAAACCGTGCAGTTCAATGCACAAGTTAGAGTAAGTAGTAGTTGAAAGGCATGAGGATTAAGGACTTACAATAGCGGTTTTGACTGGTGTAGTCAGGCCCTTCGTCTTGCTGGTGTGACAATCCTTGAAGATTTCCACAACATTTGATTCATGTACTTTTTGGTCCTTGCGGGCTTTCCTCTGCATTTGGAACAAGTCAATATAAATCTGATAATATGGCATAGTGAAAAGAGTGAAACAACAGCTAAGTACAAGATCCTCACAGTGTGCAATATAGCTACGAGATCCTGTCGTCTGTTGGAGTTTCACTTTCATATGGTTGGCCTTGTTCTTTGAACAGTTCACCTACAAGAATATAGATTTGTGAGGCACATGCGTAAATAGGAGTACAACATGTGATCTAATCACATATATATAACATACTTGATACTTTGGATCAGACCAGTGTTTAATGAGGCCTCTCCAGTCTTCATCCGATATATTTTCCATTGGAGATGTTTGGGCAAGTTCTCTGTTAGCCTTGCCTTCAAAGTGAGTTTTCCTCAAGTTATACCGATACTGTTGCAGAGCAGAGTTGAAAACATGGGTGCAAGCTTGTATGGTTGCATCATCTTGGCTATCCAACTTGAACCTCATATGTTGAAAATTATGGGAGTCTCATTATCAGCAACCTAGAAAGTATGGGACAGAGCAAGACAATATTACTAGTTTCCGTACATAACCATTGTTACAGATAAATGGTCGAGGAAGGTGTTGAATTGGGTTTTGTCTTTGTCATTCCTGTACTGAATCCATGTTGGGAGGATACGTGCATGACACCTAACGGCAACCGCTGCCTTTGATACTAACTTGGCTGACATTGTAGCATCACGTGGCCTTTTTACACCTGCCTCAAAACGGATCTCCATTCTTCCTCCTCTAGATTTAGTTAACCTATCGAGCATTATCCCTGATGTTTGTTTCCTCTTGGGCCTGGGTGCTAGTTCAACAATGAACATAGGAAGTGTTAGTGTACATCAAACTGTGAGACTACATATAAAGAAGCATGCAACCGTAACTTGACTCCAACAACTACCTTCTTGCAGTTGAAACTCACAAGGTTCATCTGATCTTGCCAACTTGTCTTGTGTCAAGAGTGCTTCAGAAGTAGTGTCAGGTGGCAAGGGAGCTTGGGAACGTGCTACTAGCTGAGTCAACAAACGAGTAACTCGTGTAGCTGGTGGTAATGTGGAAGGTGTTGCAACAACTAGGGTTGTCGCTGCTTGTTTGGTGGCAGCTATTAGTTTCTGTTTGGCTTGTTTTGCAGCTCGTGTAGCACGGGATACCGCGTTTATACAATTTTCCAGTGGACTTTGACCTTCTATTGCACCATCAGTATCAGCAGAATCTGCATAATTCTGCCGCTTCCATTTTGATGTGTCCTCAGTACTAACACCATCCCCTGTCATTCTGTGTTCCTTCCTCTTTCTCTGTGCCATGTTAAGTCAGGCCGACAAGAAAAAGGAATAAAAATTTAGTTCTTCATAACAAATTGATGCGTGATACATATGAACTGAACTTTGATGTTAGACAACCACGTGATAGGAGGATGTAATATGTACGAAAAATATCAGATAATCAGAACTACGATGTGTAAACCAAGCAGAAGGCATTTCAATAAATTAGAAGCAATGCAATGGAAGGTAGACACCATATGAAAGATGCTACAAATATCGCTCTGCCAAGTTAACAGTATCTCGTCATAACCGGCGTTTAAACAAATGTGAAGCAGTACAAGAAATAAATCATATGCAAGATGCAAACAACATCACACTACCAAGTTAAAGGTCTCTAGTCATTAGTGCCATTGCATATTCACATCTTATGATGTGTGAACTAAGAAGAAGGCAGTTCAATAAATTAGAAGCAATGAAAGCTAGACACCATATGTAAGACACAACGAATATCACTCTACCAAGTTAAAACTATCTCGTCATTAGTGCGATTTCAACAAATTAGTAGTACAAGCTAGAAAATAATGCAAGATGTAAACTATATCAGACTCCCAAGTTAAACGTGTCTTGTGAAAAGTGATTGTTGCAGGTTACACAATAGTAGTACTTTGATGTAAGAACATGGTGTGATAGACATATATTGTATGGTCCAGAAACAGGAACACGTGTCTTATTCACAAGTATAATGTGTAAAGTAAGCAGAAAAAGCAATAAAATCCACTCTTCAGAACTCATTCATGCATGATACTAACAATCACTACCTTGATGTAAGGTAACACATGATACGAGGATGGCATATGTACGAAAAATAGGACGACATGGCATATTCACAACTATTTGTGTAAACTAAGCAGAAGTAATTTAATAAAATTACAAGCAACACAAGCTAGACACTGTATGCAACATGCAAGAGAATATCACACTACCAAGCTAGAGAAAGCACCTGGGATGCCGCTTTCGTCGGAAGACCGCCATTAGTCCCTGCTTATCTTTTTTCCTTCCTCTTTCTTAATTGTATTGCCTTGTCAAGTCAAACCCACAAGAAAAATGATAAAAATTCGCTTTCATATCTCATTGATGCATGATGCTGACGAGCACTACTTTAATGTAAGGCGACCGCATGATAGGAGAATTGAATGTGTAAGAAAAAAGGACAACATTGCATATTCACAACTATGATGTGTAAACGAAGCAGAAGGCATTGCAACAAATTAGAATCAATGAAAGCTAGACACCATGTGAAAGATGCAATGAATATCACTCTACCAAGTTAAAACTGTCTCGTCATAAGTGCCATTTCAATAAATTAGAAGTAGGACAAGCTAGAAAAGAATGCGAGATGTAACCTATATCACACTCCCAAGTTAAATGTGTCTTATGATAAGTGATTGTTGCAGGTTACACAACAATAGTATTTTGATGTAAGAACATGGTGTGATAGGCAAATATTGTATGTTCTAGAAACAGGAACACGTGCCTTATTCACAAGTATAATGTGTAAAGTAAGCAAATGGAATTCAACAAAATTAGAAGCAATACAAGCTAGACATCATACATAACATGCAACCACATATAACAGTGCCATGTTAGAGGGAGCACCTATGCTGGTGGACAAGGGGGAACATGCTCATCATCAACACAACTACGTTGAGTGTCTATGCATGTGTTGTCTTCCAAATATTGTTGGGGGGATGGTAGAGTAGAATCTGTAGAGGCCCTCAGTTTGGAAGAAGCACCTTTATCCACTGCCTTGCTATTTTTCCTTCTGCTTTATTGATTTTGCATTGTCAAGTAAAACTGACAAGAAAAAGCAATAAAATTCACTCTTCAGAACTCATTCATGCATGATACTGATAATCACTACCTTGATGTAAGGAAAACACATGATACAAGGATGGAATATGTATGAAAAATAGGACGACATGGCATATTCACAACTATTTGTGTAAACTAAGCAGAAGTAATTTAATCAAACTACAAGCAATACAAGCTAGACACCGTAGGCAACATGCAATACAATATCACACTACCAAGCTAGAGAAAGCACCTGGGATGCCGCTTTCGCCGGAAGACTGCCATCAGTCCCTGCCTTATTTTTTCCTTCCTATTTCTTAATTGTATTGCCTTGTCAAGTCAAACCCACAAGAAAAATGAATAAAAATTCGCTTTTCAGAACTCATTGATGCAGGATGCTGACGGGCACTACTTTAATGTAAGGCGACCGCATGATCGGATGATTGAATGTGTAAGAGAAAGGACAACATTGCATATTCACAACTATGATGTGTAAACTAAGTAGAAGGAATTTCAACAAATTAGAAGCAATGAAATCTAGACACCATATGAAAGATGCAACGAATATCACTTTACCAAGTTAAAATTGTCTTGTCGTAAGTGCCATTTCAATAAATTAAAAGTAGTACAAGCTAGAAAAGAATGCGAGATGTAACCTATATCACACTTCCAAGTTAAACTTGTCTTATGATAAGTGATTGTTGCAGATTACACAACAATAGTACTTTGATGTAAGAACATGGTGTGATAGACATATATTGTACGTTCTAGAAACAGGAACACGTCTATTATTCACAAGTATAATGTGTAAAGTAAGCAGATGGAATTCCACAAAATTAGAAGCAATACAAGCTAGACATCATACATAACATGCAACCACATATAACAGTGCCAAGTTAGAGGGAGCACCTATGATGGTGCACTAGGGGAGACGTGCTCATCATCAACACAACTATGTTGAGTGTCTATGCATGTGTTGTCTTGCAAATGTTCTTGGGGGGGGGGGGGGTGACCGAGTAGAATCTGTAGAGGCCCTCCGTTTGGAAGGAGCACCTTTATCCACTACCTTGCTAATTTTCTTCCACTTTATTGATTTTGAATTGTCAAGTAAAGCCGACAAGAAAAAGCAATAAAATTCACTCTTCAGAACTCATTCATGCATGGTACTGACAATCACTACTTTGATGTAAGGCAAACACATGATACCAGGATGGAATATGTACGAAAAATAGGATGACATGGCATATTCACAACTATTTGTGTAAACTAAGCAGAAGCCATTTCAACAAATAAGAAGTAATGCAAGCTAGACACCACATGAAAGATGCAACCAATATGACTCTACCAAGTTAAAAGTGTCCCATGATAAATGGCGTTTCAACAAATTAGAAGTAGCGCATGCCATAAATCATATGAAAGATGCAAAAACACTACTGTAGGATGCTGCTAACGCAACACTACGATCAGAGACCCTTTGATGAAACTGTGTGCGATGCATTAATCGCAAACGGTGATGTAAAAAACCATCAAAAAAGATGCAAAACATTTCCGATGGCGGAGCCATCAAACACGGTTCCGATTGTAGTTGTGTGTGCGATGGAGGGCACACGGTTAATCCATTCGAACTATTTGCGATGAGGCAGAACAACAGAAACGTGCATCCATATCAATGTGTGTGCGATATACGACATACAGTTCGCTCCGATGAATTGTTTGCTATTAGGGAGTGCAACAGAAACAGTTAGCCAGATCAAAGTGTGTGTGATATACGACATACGGTTCACTCGGACAAACTGATTTTGATTAGGGAACAGAAATGGTTCAACTTAACAAGGTGTGTGTGATATGCGACATACAGTTCACATGGATGAACTGTTTGCGATGAGCCAAAAGAACACAAATGAGTCGTGTAAATAAGATGTGTGTGATACGTGGCAAACAACCAACTCGGATGAACTGTTTGCGATGAGAAATTACAACACAGGCGGTTAATACAGTTAGTTTGTGTGCGATTCTGTGTGCACAAAAAAATTTGAAAAATGCAAACTGGTTGCTTGTGGTGGCTAGGAGTATCGCACACGATGCGTCTGCGAGTACTCGTGTGCGATGATTACTAAGTTACACATACATTTCCTTATGTTAACACGTGCATGAATTTGCAATATGGATAGTTAATATGCAAATGCCTTCTAGACATCGGGCACATGCTTAAACTAAATGAACTGTGTATGATACTAATACTTCCCATGAAAATTTAAGAACTTGGCTAAGCATTTGAGTAACATATATATAGTGGTTAAAATTTTGACAAAAGGAGGATCTTCATAACACGGTTTTGACAACCATATGGTCCATATCTACATACTTAACATAGTAACAACTATCACATTTTAAGAGGCTGAGGGCCAAAAACCATATGGTCCATATCTACATACTTAACATAGTAACAGCTAGCACATTTTAAGATGCCGAGGGCCAACAAGCACAACCATCCGCTGGAAGCAGCTTGATCACGATGACTCGGCATCTGATCCATGAACAGGAAGAGCCCTCCTGTGCCTTCGTAGAGCATGAGTAGAACAGTGTCTCCAATTTTCCAATATGGATGCATTGCCATAACAAGTGAGAACTTGTTAATTTGAATGGTTCCATTTCTGTAGGAAATACAGTACCTTGCAATCACTTTGGCATTATTAGCAGACACAAGTGTAATTCGACCACGTCGGGAAATCGATCCAGGAACTACTACAACGGGCAATTTCTGTTGAAATGTAGAATAAAAACCAATTGTAACATATCATTGAAGATATATATATATATATAGTTTATGAGCATCAACATTAAAATAAGACTTTTTACCAGCGTTTTGTGCACACAGTTGGTCTTGTTCCATGTGTGCACCATAGGTATAATTAATCCCATCCAAAATCCAGCGTTCATACGCTGTGCTATCTCTGTCAGATTTTCAACAAAGCTTATGACATGCTTCATGTCCTTCCAGTAAAATTTGGTACGCTTAGTAATAAACAGATTGTTCACTATGCATCCAACATATCCTGCTTAAAAGGTGGAAAGGTATTATTTATTTAGAACATGACAGAAGAATATATAGTGCGCATAAATTGGTAAATAGAATTTGTTACTGCCTAGGAACGGAGTCAGAAAATGAAATGTCAATTGGTTGCTTAAATAGTGATCAATTAGTCAGAACAAATACCCCGATTTTGCTAAGTAATATGACAACATGGATAAAGTTGAAAGGACACTAACCTCGATCAGGTTTGATCGGCTAATGACGTTGGGGAAGTAAACATCCATGTTAATTAGACCAGGCTGTGGTGCACGCACTAGAATTTTATTGCTAGCTTTCAACTCATAACACTTAGACATTTTTCTCCAAAGGTCCGCATCAAAATAGAAGTGACCATCTTTATCAAGTTTTACATTAACTACCATTGTAAATCCATGCTGCGTTGTACATATGACATCCAGGGAGTCATCAACAAAGTAAAGCCTAAGATTTCATTCTACTCTTGTTCTTGCAAAGCAAGGGATGTACTCCTTGAAATGAAAATTAAGATCGTAAATTAGATATATTGAAATAACAGAGCAAGATGCAAATATGGGTGTAACTGATAGAACATATCAATATACAGATGAAAGCAAAGTACAAAAATATATAATTAAAAATAGATAATGTAACAAAGATTTGATGCAAATATGAGAGTAAGAGAATGAACAATACATCATATATTTGCCTAATATAGGGGGGTCGGCTTCGACATTTAGGCTGCACGTGGCACCGTACCTTTAATCCCAAATGTAGCAACAGACGGTATATGTTCACAAATTTAGGCCATGCCAACCGTGGTAGGTTGAGATTGAACATATCGAGCGCTCCCTGAAGTCATTCGGATGGTGAGATAGAACTTCGTTTCTGACTGGCCGCGACCACACTTGCCCGATTTGTGCTCGCACTGTGGACACATGAATGAACACCTATGAATCAGCTAGAACAAAAATGAATCCACGATGATTTCCGCTAGTTGATTAACAACGACGGACGAACTGCGATAAGAGATGAGTGAATATTTTGCTAAGTTGATTACCTTCTCCATGAGAAAAATCCCTGGCTCAATCCCGCAGAAAACCCCAATCGACCAGAGTCTAGAATGTCGGTGCAGATAGGCGGCGGAAAGCGGTAGGGGCAAAATCCCGTGTCATTTGGAGCGCGACCTTTGCCCACCGACTACAACCATTGAGCTTAGGGTGGCCACCGCGATAGAAGTTGATGAGGTGCAGAGTTGCGGAGGAGTCAGCTGCGAGTGGGTGGGGACAAAGTGGGCGAGGGTTTTCTTTTTTCCTTTTGCATGTGTGGGTGAACACATATGGTTCACAGCGGTGACGGAGATGAATTGTGTGCGAAACTAAGTCACCCAGATTCAATGGGAATCCAAATTTCCTTTGTCCTTTGTCCATGAGTTTTTTCTATGATGAACATAAACCCTGCAAATCACCGTGTTCAAATTTGGCACTTTTTCGGGTTCATTTACAATATTTAGGGGATTATGTGCATTTTCTAGGCATTAATGCACATAATTAAAATTCAAACAATCGATGCTTGAAAAGGTGCACGAGAACGGTCTGGAAAACCATGATCGTGCTATTTAGTAAATTCTCATGCCTATTACAAGGAATGGCAGATAATTCAAGGAAATATGTTTACTTGGTACTATACAAAAATGAAATACATGCTTGGAAAACATGACGTCTGGCGTGGTGCCAGGGTATGGCCTCACCATGCCGTGGTAAAAATTTGAGAATGTTTGTCTTATGTCGTCATGCACGCCATTCATAAATCGAACCATCACTGAGGAAATTTCATGGTTTCGAGGGGGAAATCAGCAAGATTGAAGGGGCCGGGAATTCAAATTTCATTTCTAGCTTGTCATTCAATTTTCTTTAATCAACATACCCCCTCGAATGCAATGTGTTCAAATTTGGCATTTTTCCGGGCTCATTTACCATATCAGGGGATTATGTGCATTTTCTAGGCATTAATCCACATAATTCAAATTCGAACAATCGGTGCATGAAAAGGTGCACAAGAATGGTCTGGAAAAACCATACTCGTGGTATTTAGTAAATTCTCAAGCATTTTACAAGGAATGGGCAGAGATTTCAAGGGAATGCGTGGCAATAGTCAACAACAAACGCGGCATTTACTGGGTTATCAACTACAGAAAAATGAAATACGTGCTTGAAAAACATGATGCCTGGCATGGTGCCATGGTATGGCCTCATCGAGCACTCGTTAAAAGCTGAGAAGGTTTGATTTATGTCGTCATGCATGCCCTTCATAAATTGAACCATCACCGAGGAAGTTCCATGCTTTCGAGAGGGAAATCACCAAGATTGAAGGGGAATCCAAATTTCCATCCTAGTTTGTCATTCAGTTTTTTCCAATGATCAACATACCGCCTCAAATGCAACATGTTCAAATTTGACATTTTTCCGGGTTCATTTATCATATTTAGGGGATCATTTGCATTTTATAGGCATTAATGCACATAATTCAAATTCGAGCAATCGGTGCATGAAAAGGTGCACAAGAACGGTCTGGAACACCGTGCTCGTGCTATTTAGTACATTCTCATGCCTTCTACAAGGAATGGGCAGATATTTTAAGGAAATGTGTGGCAATAGTCAACCATAAACGCATTGTTTACTGGGTTAACAACTATACAAAAATGAAATACATGCTTGGAAAACATGACGCCTGGCGTGGTGCCATGGTATGGCCTCACCGTGCCCTGGTAAAAATTTGAATTTTTTTCCTTATGTCGTCATGCATGCCTTTCATAAATAGAACCATCACCGAGGAAGTTTCATGGGTTCGAGGGGGAAATTACTAAGATTGAAGGGGGATACAAATTTCCTTTATCCTTTGTCCATGAGTTTTTTCTATGATGAACATACACCCTGCAAATAACCATGTTCAAATTTGGCGCTTTTCGGGTTCATTTACCATATTTAGGGGATTATGTGCATTTTCTAGGCATTAATGCACATAATTCAAGTTCAAAAATCGGTGCATGAAAGGGTGCACAAGAATGGCCTGGAAAGTCATGTTCGTGCCATTTAGTAAATTCACATGCCTTTTACAAGGAATGGACAGATATTTCGATGAAATGTGTGGCAATAGTCAACCACAAACGTTTGTTTATTGGGTTTTCAACTATAGAAAAATGAAATAAATGCTTGAAAAACATGGCGCTTGGTATGGTGCC
Organism: Triticum aestivum; assembly: GCF_018294505.1. Classification (NCBI taxonomy): domain Eukaryota; kingdom Viridiplantae; phylum Streptophyta; class Magnoliopsida; order Poales; family Poaceae; genus Triticum; species Triticum aestivum. The sequence continues at coordinate 373,388,787 of NC_057813.1, forward strand.
ATGGTATGGCCTCACCATGCCCTGGTAAAAATTTGAGAACGTTTGGCTTATGTTGTCATGCACGCCCTTCATAAATTTAACCATCACCGAGGAAGTTCCATGGTTTCGACAGGGAAATCACCAAGATTGATGGGGAATCCAAATTTTCTTTGTTCTTTGCCCTGGAGTTTTTTTCTACGACGAACATACACCCTGCAAATCACCATGTTCAAATTTGGCATTTTTCCGGCTCATTTACCATATTTAGGGGATTATGTGCATTTTTTAGGCATTTAGCGCATATAAATCCAATCCAGCTACAGCTGCACGGGTGTGATGTGAGGGAGGTGGATTGCCTTTTGATCACGGCGCATCCTACGGTGCACATGCGCGATCCGCGTGGCTAGGGTTCCGGCCAATCATAATGCAACACACAATAGGCTCAGTGCACACTATTTCCGGAAGCGCCGGAGATGAACCGCGTGCGATAATGAACGAGCAAAATTGTAAGGGAAGCCAAATTTCCTTTGTCGTTTGTCGTTGAGCTCTTAAAAACCACCGCACTGTATGGCTTACTGGCCCCTTCACCCAGAGCTCTCCAAGCATCGTTCATGGCACCGCGGTGCACAGTAACTGGTAAGGAAGTGATGAAATCCCACCGTGCCGTGTTCCTCGCCGCCTGTGACCACACACACGGTAAGGAAGCGATGGCATCTCGCCGCGCCGAGTTTATCGCCGCCGGCGGCCACCTAGTTACGTGGGCGGACTTTGAGGTTGCCATGGCCAAATGGGCGGTGGATCTTGAGGAGGCCAAAGCCGCACAGAAGGATCGGAAAAGGCAGAGATCAGTCAAGAAAAGAGAGTCCCGCCGCCGCAAGAAAGAAGAGGCCGCATGCCGTGGTGAGGAGAGCTTGGCGGAGATCGAAGCATGGTGGGCTGCCGCCTACAAGGCCAGGAAGGAGAACGCCGATGTCTGGCCAGCATGCCCTGATGGCAGGATGTGAGAAGTAGTTAGTGCGTGTGCCGCCCGTAGTCTTAGAGCAAATTACCAGTAGTACTTTAAGTTTGTGGTATTAAAGTACAATGTCGGTAAGAGCATCCTTTGGGGGCTTTGAGCGTTGATTAGCATGTGTTCCCGTGTGCATTTTTTTGCATTAATCATTAGAAGATCACAAAACACACGGTTTCTATGGCGTACCTGTGTGCGTTTTTTGTGTGTTAATGATGCATAAGTCAGTTACCTGTGCGATGTTAACCAGACGTACCATTGATCGAAAAAATCAACTACTGATACATGCATTTTGCATCATGCTTTTATATTGATATTTATGGCATTATGAGTTGTTATTACACGTTATGTCACAATACTTATGCCCATTCTCTCTTATTTTACAAGGTTTACATGAAGAGGGAGAATGCCGGCAGCTGGGATTCTGGGCTGGAAAAGGAACAAATATTAGAGACCTATTCTGCACAACTCCATGAAAGTCATTTTTGGATTTTTTAATACTGAGAGGAAGAAATACCAGAGGGGGCCACCCACCGTCCACGAGGGTGGGGGGACCCTACCCCCCTGGGCGCACCCCCTACCTTGTGGGCCCCCTGGCAGCCTTCCTGTGACCATCTTCTGCTATATGAAGTCTTTTACCCTGGAAATAAAATCATAAGCAAGCTTTCGGGACGAAACACTGCCGCCACGAGGCGGAACCTTGGCGGAACCAATCTAGGGCTCCGGCAGAGCTATTCTGCCAAGGAAACTTCCCTCCGTGAGGGTGAAATCATCACCATCAATCCTCTCATCGGGAGGGGGTCAATCTCCATCAACATCTTCACCAGCACCATCTCCTCTCAAACCCTAGTTCATCTCTTGTATCCAATCTTTGTCCCAAAACCTCAGATTGGTACCTGTGGGTTGCTAGTAGTGTTGATTACTCCTTGTAGTTGATGCTAGTTGGTTTATTCGGTGGAAGATCATATGTTCAGATCCTTAATGCATATTGATACCCCTCTGATTATGAACATGAATATGATTTGTGAGTAGTTATGTTTGTTCCTGAGGACTTGGGAGAAGTCTTTCTATAAGTAGTCATGTGAGTTTGGTATTCATTCAATATTTTGATGAGATGTATGTTGTCTCTCCTCTAGTGGTGTTATGTCAACATCGACTACATGACACTTCACCATTATTTGGGCCTAGAGGAAGGCATTGGGAAGTAATAAGTAGATGATGGGTTGCTAGAGTGACAGAAGCTTAAACCCTAGTTTATGCGTTGCTTCATAAGGGGCTGATTTGGATCTATATGTTTCATGCTATGGTTAGGTTTACCTTAATACTTCTTTTGTAGTTGCGGATACTTGCAATAGGGGTTAATCATAAGTGGGATGCTTATCCAAGAAAGGATAGTACCCAAGCACCGGTCCACCCACATATCAAATTATCAAAGTAACAAACGCGAATCATATGAGCGTGATGAAAACTAGCTTGACGATAATTCCCATGTGTCCTTGGGAGCGCTTTTCTCTATATAAGAACTTGTCCTTTGCTAAAAAAGGATTGGGCCACCTTGATGCACCTTATTTACTTTCACTGCTTGTTACTCGTTACAAATTACCTTATCACAAAACTATATGTTACCGATAATTTCAGTGCTTGCAGAGAATACCTTACTGAAAACCGCTGGTCATTTCCTTCTGCTCTTCGTTGGGTTCAACACTCTTACTTATTGAAAGTACTATGATAGATCCCCTACACTTGTGGGTCCTCAAGACTCTTTTCTAGCGCCGTTGCCGGGGAGTGAAGCGCCTTTGGTAAGTGGAAATTGGTAAGGAAAAACTTATATAGTGTGCTGAAATTTACTGTCACTTGTTGTTATGGAACATAATCCTTTGAGGGGCTTGTTCGGGGTATCTTCACCCCGACTAGTAGAGCAAAGAGTTGCTCCTCAACCTACTTAACCTACTAAAAACGTTTACTTTGAAATACCTTCGGGTATGATAGAGAAACTGCTAGCTAATCCTTTTACAGGAGATGGAACATTGCATCCCGATTTGCACCTAATCTATGTAGATGAAGTTTGTGGATTATTTAAGCTTGCAGGTATGCCCGATGATGTTGTCAAGAAGAAGGTATTCCCTTTATCTTTGAAGGGATAGGCATTGACATGGTATAGGCTATGTGATGATATGGGATCATGGAACTACAAACGATTGAAATTGGAATTTCATCAGAAATTTTATCCTATCCATCTTGTTCATCGTGATCGTAATTATATATATAATTTTTCGCCTCGCAAAGGAGAAAGCATCGCTCAAGCTTGGGGGAGGCTTAATTCAATGTTATATTCATGCCCCAATCATGAGCTCTTAAGAGAAATGATAATTCAATTTTTTTATGCTCGGCTTTCTCTCAACAATCGCTCCATGCTCGATACTTCTTGTACTGGTTCTTTTATGATGAAGACTATTGAATTCAGATGGGATTTATCTGAAAGAATTAAACGCAACTCTGAAGATTGGGATCTTGACGAAGGTAAGGAGTCAGGTATGGCACCTAAGTTTGATTGTGTTAAATCTTTTATGGATACCGATGCTTTTCGTGAATTTAGCACTTAATATGGACTTGACTCTGAGATAGTAGCTTCTTTCTGTGAATCATTTGCTACTCATGTTGACCTCCCTAAGGAGAAGTGGTTTAAATATAATCCTCCCACTGAAGTAAAAGTAGTTGCACCTATTAAAGTTGAAGAAAAGATTATCACTTATAATGATCTAGTTGTTCCTACTACCTATATTGAGAAACCACCTTTCCCTGTTAGGATAAAGGATCATGCTAAAGCTTCAACTGTGGTTCGTAAGAGTAATACTAAAAAACCTACACCACCTGAGCAAATTAAAGTTGAACCTAGTATTGCTATGGTTAAAGATCTCTTGGTTGATAATATTGATGGGCATGCTATTTACTTCTGTGATGAAGCTGCTAGAATTGCTAGACCTGATACTAAGAATAAGCATAGACCTGTTGTAGGCATGCCTGTTATTTCTGTTAAACTAGGAGATCATTGTTATCATGGCTTATGTGATATGGGTGCTAGTGCTAGTGCAATACCTCATTCCTTATATAAAGAAATTATGCATGATATTGCATCTGCTGAGATAGAAGAAATAGATGTTACAATTAAGCTTGCTAATAGAGATACTATTTCACCAGTCGGGATTGTTAGAGATGTTGAAGTCTTGTGTGGGAAAGTTAAATATCCAGCTGATTTTCTTGTTCTTGGTTCCCCACAGATGACTTTTGTCCCATTATATTTGGTTGACCCTTCTTGAATACTGTTAATGCTAAGATAGACCGCGAAAAGGATACTGTTACGATTGGCTTAGGGGATATGTCTCATGAGTTTAATTTTGCTAAATTTCATAGACAACCCCATGATAAAGAATTGCCTAGTAAGGATGAAATTATTGGTCTTGCTTCTATTGCCGTGCCTCCTAATGACCCTTTAGAACAATATTTGCTAGACCATGAAAATGATATGTTTATGAATGAAAGAAGGGAAATAGATGAAGTATTCTTTCAACAGGGACCTATTTTGAAACACAACTTGCCTGTTGAAATTCTAGGGGATCCTCCACCACCCAAGGGTGATCCCGTGTTTGAGCTTAAACCATTACCTGATACTCTTAAATATGTTTATCTTGATGAAAAGAAGATATATCCTGTTATTATTAGTGCTAACCTTTCAGAGCAGGAAGAGGAGAGATTATTGAAAACTCTAAAGAAGCACCGTGCTGCTATTGGATATAGTCTTGATGATCTTAAGGGCATTAGTCCCACTCTATGCCAACACAAAATAAAATTGGAGAAAGACACCAAACCAGTTATTGATCACCAACGACGGTTAAATCCAAAGATGAAAGAAGTGGTAAGAAAGGAAATACTAAAGCTCCTGGAGGCAGGTATAATTTATCCCGTTGCTAATAGTCAGTGGGTAAGTCCTGTGCATTGTGTCCCTAAGAAGGGAGGTATTACTGTCATTCCTAATGATAAAGATGAATTGATCCCACAAAGAATTGTGTTATAGGATGGTAATTGATTTCCGCAAATTAAATAAATCTACTAAAAAGGATCATTACCCTTTGCCTTTTATTGATCAAATGCTAGAAATATTATCCAAACATACACATTTTTGCTTTCTAGATGGTTACTCTCGTTTCTCTCAAATACCTGTATCAGTAGAGGATCAAGAAAAGACCACTTTTACTTGCCCTTTCGGTACTTTTGCTTATAGGCGTATGCCTTTTGGTTTATGTAATGCACCTGCTACCTTTCAAAGATGCTTGATGGCTATATTCTCTGACTTTTGTGAAAAGATTGTTGAGGTTTTCGTGGATGATTTCTCCGTTTATGGATCTTCTTTTGATGATTGCTTGAGCAACCTTGAACGAGTTTTGCAGAGATGCGAAGATACCAGTCTTGTCTTGAATTGGGAGAAGTGCCACTTTATGGTTAATGAAGGCATTGTCTTGGGGCATAAAATTTCTGAAAGAGGTATTGAAGTTGATAAAGCTAAAGTTGATGCTATTGAAAAGATGCCATGTCCCAAGGACATTAAAGGTATAAGAAGTTTCCTTGGTCATGCTGGTTTTTAGAGGAGGTTCATTAAGGACTTCTCTAAAATTTCTAGGCCTCTGACTAATCTATTACAAAAAGATATTCCTTTCATTTTCGATGATGATTGTGCAGAAGAATTTTAAATACTTAAGCTTTGATTTCTGCACCTATTGTTCAGCCACCGGATTGGAATTTACCCTTTGAAATTATGTGTGATGCTAGTGATTATGCTGTAGGTGCTGTTCTAAAACAAAGAGGTGATAAGAAACTCAATGTTATTCAATATGCTAGTAAAACTCTAGACAGTGCCCAGAGAAATTATGCTACTACTGAAAAAGAATTTTTAGCACTTGTATTTGCATATGATAAGTTTAGACCTTATATTGTTGACTCTAAAGTAACTGTTCACACTGATCATGCTGCTATTAAATATCTTATGGAAAAGAAAGATGCTAAACCTAGACTTATTATATGGGTTCTCTTGCTACAAGAATTTGATTTGCATATTATTGATAGAAACAGAGCTGACAACCCTGTTGCAGACAACTTGTCTAGGTTAGAGAATGTTCTTGATGACCCACTACCTATTCATGATAGCTTTCCTAATGAAAAATTAGTTGTCATAAATGCTTCTCGTACTGCTCCATGGTATGCTGATTATGCTAATTATATTGTTGCTAAATTTATACCACCTAGTTTCACATACCAGCAAAAGAAAAAGTTCTTCTATGATTTGAGACATTACTTCTGGGATGACCCACACCTTTATAAAGAAGGAGTAGATGGTGTTATTAGACGTTGTGTACCTGAGCATGAATAGGAACAGATCCTACGCAAGTGTCACTCCAAGGCATATGGAGGACACCACACGGGAGATAGAACTGCACATAAGGTATTGCAATCCGGTTTTTATTGGCCTACTCTCTTCAAGGATGCCCGTAAGTTTGTCTTGTCTTGCGATGAATGTCAAAGAATTGATAATATTAGTAGACGTCAAGAAATGCCTATGAATTATTCTCTTGTTATTGAACCATTTGATGTTTGGGGCTTTGATTATATGGGACCATTTCCTTCCTCTAATGGGTATACACATATTTTAGTTGCTGTTGATTACGTTACTAAGTGGGTAGAAGCTATTCCAACTAGTAGTGCTGATCATAACACCTCTATTAAGATGCTTAAAGAAGTTATTTTTCCGAGGTTCGGAGTCCCTAGATACTTAATGACTGATGGTGGTTCACATTTTATTCATGGTGCCTTTCTTAAAATGCTTGCTAAGTATGATGTTAATCATAGAATTGCATCTCCATATCACCCATAGTCTAGTGGTCAAGTAGAACTGAGTAATAGAGAGCTCAAATTAATTTTGCAAAAGACTGTTAATAGATCTAGAAAGAATTGGTCCAAGAAACTTGATGATGCATTGTGGGCTTATAGAACTGCATATAAAATTCCTATGGGTATGTCTCCATATAAAACGGTTTATGGAAAAGCATGTCACTTACCTCTCAAACTTGAACATAAGGCATATTGGGCCATTAAAGAGCTCAATTATGATTTCAAACTTGCCGGTGAGAAGAGGTTATTTGACATTAGCTCTCTTGATGAATGGAGAACCCAAGCCTATGAGAACGCCAAACTGTTTAAAGAAAAAGTTAAAAGATGGCATGACAAAAGGATACAAAAGTGTGAGTTTAATGTAGGTGATTATGTGTTGCTCTTCAACTCTCGTTTAAGATTTTTTGCAGGACAAATTCTCTCTAAATGGGAAGGGCCTTATGTTATCGAGGAGGTCTATCATTCCGGTGCCATAAGAATCAACAACTTCGAAGGCACAAATCCGAAGGTGGCAAACGGTCAAAGAATCAAACATTATATCTCAGGTAATCCTGTAAATGTTGAAACTAATGTTATTGAAACCGTAACCCCGGAGGAATACATAAGGGACACTTTCCAGAATGTTTCAGACTCCAAAAAGGAATAGGTATGTGGTATGGTAAGTAAACAGACTCCAAAACAGTTCTAATAGCAATTTTTCTCTGTTTTGGAATATTTAAGAAAATAGGAAAATAAGAAGTAGTCCGGGAAAGACACAAGGCGTCCACGAGGGTGGAGGGCGCGCCCCCTTCCTCGTGGGCACCTTGTGTGCTCTCCGGACTCCGTTTTCTTGCACGATACTTATTTTGGTCCATAAAAATTCATTATATAATCTCCCAAAGGTTTTGACCACTGTATCACGCAAATATCCTCTGTCTTTGCTTCGAGCTATTTTCTGTCGGATTTGTCAAGGCCAGGCATCATGACGTGTCCCTCCTCCAACAACGAAGGCAACGATGCTTGGCTAATGAAGATAGAGCTGAAGAGAGAAGAACCCGGGGAGACCAACAAGGATGATGGGATCAAGAAGGTCATGGAGTGTAGCGACCAGACCTCAAACAGTCTGATCTTTGTGCTTTAGTGTCATCCCTGGATCAGTAATGCAGACACGCACAGTACTTGAAGGATTTATAACAGAGTAGCAATCACACACTTATTACATCGAATGTCTAAAAAGAGAACTATTACAATAAATACGGCTTAAGGCCATCTAAAAACGATAACAACAGAATTCTTGGAAGATAAGTGAGTCCATCAACTCCAACGGCATCGCTCAGTATAAGACCACGATAGGATAAGTGGCTGTGAAATTCTCCCACCATGATGCTGCGGGTCCATCAAGCTGATGTGCGGCAAAACACACCTTTTCCGCATCTATGCATCCTGCAGTGGTCAACTCCCTTCCTATCTTGCGGAGCCAATCATCTGCAACTATCGGCTCGGTGCTACTTGAGAACACCGGCGGATTCAGTCTAAGGAAACGGGTTAAGTGATCAACAAGTGGTGGAGGTGGTGGGTTGTTGTTGTTGTTCCCCTGATTCTGATTCTGGACTAGTAACTGCATTAATGCATTCTGCTGCTGGATCAACTGAGTGAGCTCCGGTGGGAAAGCAAATCCATTGTCACATCTCGAAGGCATCTGAGGGTTTAGAAAAGATGAGAATACAGAAGAGAATAAGGTCTAGAGAGAAAACACTACCCATATGCACATGAGACAAAATGCAAACAATATCAGTTCATTCAATCAAACAAGGGCATACAACGGTCTAACTATCATTACAAAAGTGCTCGGACTATACTAGATTCATGAGGGAATACTAGTACTGTTATGGCGGTCGACTAAAAAAACTGCTCCGTTGAAGACTCCATGATATCTGCTCCAGCTTCATCAACATAGTCATCATCGCTATCGTCTGGGTCCGAGTCGGTGTCGTCGATGATGATGTAGGTCTCTGAACAAGTGCAATCATCATCTTCTCCTCCGATCGCGGGGAATCCCATGAATACCTTCAGCTTCTTCTTCAGATCATCGTTCTTCTCCACGAGTGTTGCTATTCCCTCCTCATATCCATCGCGTGTAGACTTGAGTTCTTCCTCCAGTTCCATGATCTTGGTCATAGCCTTCTTCAGATCTATCATGCCAGCGCACATCTAGTTCTCCTGGTGTCGAATGTGCTGGTTTAACTCCTGACTGAAAGTTGCAATTGATCTATCCTTCCTGGTGTTGATCATCTCCCATTGCTCATCTCGGCGCCCACAAATCCGGTAAATAGTATCCTTGAGATCCTTGTGGTAAACTTCTTTAATGCGTCCCATTGTGATGTGGGCTGCCATGCTCTTTCCTAGACTCCAGGTTGGTGCATCGAAGGAAAACTCTATGGGCTCAGTGACGGGCATGAACGTCCTTCCTGGAACTTTAACTTGAATCATCCAATGCTCCTCTTCTGGTAAAGTGGCGTTGTAGGTCCCGGTGAAGCTTGATACTCCAATGTTTAGGTACTTAGTGACCTCCTTCAAGTGGCGTCCAAAGGGTGTATTTTCATTCGGTTGCGTGAACTTGTTCCTTGCATCTGCCATCCTAAAAGAGTAGAAAAGATGAGGAGTCAGAAATGAGAAGAGTGAGTAGTGATCTCGGGCTTTTAGCTTAGTGGTCGTGTCCTATAGTCAACGTGTGCTCTGATACCATCTTGTAGCGACCAGACCTCAAATAGTCCGATCTCTGTGCTTTCGTGTCATCCCTGGATCAGTAATGCCGACACGCACAGTACTTGAAGGATTTATAACAGAGTAGCAATCACACACTTATTACATCGAATGTCTCAAAAGAGAACTATTACAATAAATATGGCTTAAGGCCATCTAAAAACGATAATAGCGGAAGTCTTGGAAGATAAGTGAGTCCATCAACTCCAACAGCATCACTGAGTATAAGGCCACGACCAAAAGTACCTTACTCGTCGTCTGAAAAGTCTGCAACATCAATGTTGCAGCCCGAAAACGGGTCAGCACATGGAATATGCTGGCAATGTAACACATAGAGAGTAGAACATAAATATGCTATACTACATGCATATATTGCTGGTGGAAAGCTCTATGGTTACAGTTTTGCGTAAAGCCAATTTTCCCTACTACAAAGGAATAAATTTTATTTAACTATCATGGTGGTTGTTAAACATTGAGAAGGTAGACACCCTCTCAATCCCAATTAATCATCATCATTAAACCCAACAAATTAAATTAAAGTAACATGATGAGATTCACATGATAATCCAAGAACTAGATACACAAAACGTCCATAACCGGGGACACGACTAACCATGGTTAGTTTATACAATCTGCAGAGGTTTGCGCACTTTTCCCCACAAGACCCGATCTCCTCCGTTAGATTTCTCACACTACATGATGTTTGAGAAACGGATGATCGAGACATAGTTTTTCAGAAGCGCTAGCACCTTACGATCGGGCAGACAGTTACACCTACTTTCCCCTACATCTGCTAGTCTACCACTGTAAGAGTTCGCACGACTTAATCAACTATGCTAGAGCCCATAGTAGCTTGTGGCTGCACACGGAAGTTTCTAGCATGAATAATCTCATGATCCCTTTGAGCCTGGGTGGCGGTCCATAAAAAAACAGGCAATCACTGGAATACCCAGGTGCCTCAATCCACCTAGATGTGTGTTAAAGTTGCCACCTTAAATAAACCATTAAATAACAATCTCAAATCTGTTATGGATAGACTCACCCAATCCACGTCTACTAGCATAGCATGGCAATATAAGCAAATGTAGAAGTAACTCCCAAGGGTTTGATAATACAACAGGTAATAGGCACTACCTCATCTACTTCCCAAAACCCACATGTTAAAATCAGATCCTAATCATGCAATTGTTTGAGGATTGATCTAATGCAATAAAACTGGGTAGTAAAGAAGTATGATCAATGTGTTACTTGCCTTGCTGATGATCCGTGAAACTTAGCGATTCGAAGTAGCAAGCAGCGCACTCCCGGTACTCTATCGCAAACAAACAAGCATACAATAAGTACTCAACTAATGCATGGGTAAAACTCAAATAAGAAATCTAACCATAAAGTTCAACTTAAGAACTCCGGTTTGGAAAAAGAATCGAATCAAACGAAGCAACGAAAGTCAAACAGCGAAAGAAGCAAGCGTCATTTACTAATCTGGACCTAAGTCGAATTTTACAGTAAAAAAACTTTTTTGAGTTGGTTAAACGGAAAGAGGGTTTCGAGACGAAACTCTAGGCGCTTGAATCGCCTGATTCCGATAAACGAGCGAAAAATTATACTAGAACGAAAATCGGATCAGAAATCACGGTCAGAAATAATCGCGGAAAATCCGAGAAAAAGAAAAACTGACGAACAGGCTAACGAATGAACGTTCGTTGTCTGTGGCTAACGGCGAAAACCATTCGTTAAAACAAACGTACAAACCAACATCCGTTAAATAGATAAAACCGAGAAAACCGGTGAACCGATCTAAAAAAAAAGAATTAGGGTTTCTTAAAAAAACCGAATCAGTTTTCTAAAAAAACCGACGGCGGCGAATGGAGGCTACCTCATCGGAATCCGGCGGCGTGGGGCGGCTGCAGCGGCGGCGGGCTTTGCGGTGGCGTCGGCTTCGGCGGCGGGGCGGGACGGGGTGAGGCGGCGGGCTTGGGGTGTATTTAAGGAGGTGGAGGGGGTGGCTTGGAGGAGGGGTCAAGGCGGCGGGGTGGAGGAGTCCGGCTCGGACTCCTGTCCGAGTCAGCGGCGGCGGCGCGCGGTCTCAAGGAGGGAGACGGTGACGCGGGGTGTGGGCCGGCTCGGCTGGGCCTCGGCCCAGTCGGGCGCTGGAAGTTTTCTTAAAAACAATTCTGCCGAAACTAAGAAAAATTCTAGAAAATAAAATAAAATTCTAAAAATGCCAAAATAAATTTTCACCGTCTAAATAAAATATTTAGAATGAGATGAACATTTTCTTGGCCCTAAAATGCCGTTTTGAAAAACGTGCAATTTTCCTAAATTCAAATAAAATAGCCAAAAACTCCGAAATAAAATCTTATTTGATTTCATTATTAAATCCTCAATATTTCTTTATTTTGGGAAAGTCATTTTATTCCCTCTCTCAAATTTTTATAATCGAAATAATTGAAGATAAAATAAATAAAATCAAATGATCCTATTTTCAAAATTTGAGAAAACTCAAATATGAAAATAACGAAATTCCCAACTCTCTCCGAGGGTCCTTGAGTTGCGTAGAATTTCTAAGATCAAGCCAAGAAGCAATAAAATATGATATGATCTAATGTATAATATTCCAAATTGAAAATTTGGGTTGTTACAAACCTACCCCCCTTAAGATGAATCTCACCCTCGAGATTCGGGTTGGCTAGAAAATAGGTGAGGGTGGTCCTTCTGTAGTTCTTCCTCTCTCTCCCAGGTGGCTTCATCCTTGGTGTGGTGGCTCGACTGAACTTTGCAAAACTTGATAACCTTGCTGCGGGTGACTCGGCTGGCATATTCGAGAATCCTGACTAGTTTCTGCTCGTAGGCTAAATCACTATCCAACTGAATCGCTTCCAGCGGCACTGTATCTCTCAGCGGTATACCAGCCATCTCTGCGTGGCACTTCTTCAACTGGGAAACATGGAACACGTCATGAACTCCTGACAATCCTTCGGGCAATTCCAATTTGTAAGCAACTTCTCCCATACGCTCCAAAACTTTGTAGGGTCCTACAAAACATGGCGCTAACTTTCCCTTAACTCCTCGAAGTGGAGATACACGAAGATAAACTCTGTCTCCGACTTTGTAAACTGTCTCCTTGCGTTTAGAATCTGCATAGCTCTTCTGCCTGGACTGGGCTACCTTGAGCCTATCACGAATCAACTTCACCTTCTGTTCAGACTCCTTAACCAAATCTGGTCCAAACAACTGGCGATCTCGAACTTCATCCCACAACAACGGGGTTCTGCACCTCCTTCCGTACAAGGCTTCAAAAGGGGCCATCTTCAAACTGGATTGATAAGTGTTGTTGTAAGAGAACTCTGCATATGGCAAATTGTCGTCCCAACTAGATCCATAATCTAGTGCACACGCTCTCAGCATATCCTCCAAAATCTGATTGACTCTCTCGGTCTGTCCATCTGTGTGTGGATGAAAAGCTGTACTGAACTCTAGCCTAGTACCCAAAGTTTTGTGCAACTGATTCCAGAACTTTGAGGTAAACTGGGTTCCTCTATCTGATACAATGCTCCTCGTAACTCGACGCAGACATATGATCCTGGTCATGTATATCTTTGCCAACTTAGCACTGGTGTAAGTGGTCTTCACTGGGATGAAATGAGCTACCTTTGTCAAACGATCAACTACAACCCAAATCGAGTCATAGCCTGAACAAGTCCTGGGCAATCTAGTGATAAAATCCATGCCTAGTTTATCCCACTTCCATTTGGGTATCAGCAATGGCTGTAACAATCCTGCTGGCTTCTGATGCTCTACCTTCACTCTTTGACATACATCACAAACTGCTACATATTCCGCAATGTCTTTCTTCATTACGGTCCACCAGAAAGTGTCCTTCAAATCCAAATACATCTTGGTATTTCCTGGGTGAATCGAGTATGGCGAATCATGGGCCTCTTGCAGAATCAACTTCCTGATCTCCGGATCATTGGGCACATATATGCGGTCCTCAAACCATAAGGTATCGTGCTCATCCTCACGAAATCCTTTAGCTTTTCCTTTTCTCATCTTCTCCTTTATAGAGGCAGTCTCCTTGTCAGTCTTCTGGGCTTCTCTGATCTTATCCATCAAGGTAGACTGAATCTCCAATGCTGCAACATAGCCTCCCGGAACTATCTCCAAACATAGCTCGCGAAGGTCCTCGGCTAACTCCTTCGGTAACTCTCCGGTCAAGAGTGTGTTGACATGGCTCTTGCGGCTCAACGCATCAGCTACTACGTTAGGCTTTCCGGGGTGATAATGCAATCTCATATCATAATCTTTGATGAGCTCCAACCATCTCCTTTGCCTGAGATTCAACTCCTTCTGTGTGAAGATGTACTTCAAACTCTTGTGATCCGTGTACACCTCACAATGATTTCCGATGAGAAAATGTCTCCAAGTCTTCAATGCGTGCACTACGGCTGCTAACTCCAAATCATGTGTAGCATAATTCAACTCATGAGGTTTAAGCTGTCGTGAGGCATATGAAACAACTCTTCCCTCCTGCACAACTCCTGATAAGGAATTTACTTGTGTCCTCTTCGGCTCATGCCGCGATACATACTTAATCCTTCTCCCTTCCGGGGTGGTAAGCAAAATCGACTTACTAGCGCAATCGATGTTTCCTCCATACATCGATAGCCAATCCATACCTAGAATCACATCCAAACCTTGCGATTCCAAAATGATTAAATCCGAGGGGAAACATGCCTACCTATACTCAATGGCACTTGAAAACATCCTCGACTGGCCATATACTCCGCTCCTAGTGAGCTTACTAACATAGGTGTGCTAAGAACTTTGGTGGGCAGTTTATACTTATCCACAAATCCCCTTGATATGTATGAATGCGATGCACCAGTATCAAAAAGAACGTTTGCAGTAAATGACTTAACCAAAAACTTACCTATTACTACATCTGGTTGGGCTTCAACCTCCTCCACGTTAACGTGGTTCACCTGTCCCCTGTTGAAAGCGTTCGGCTTCTTCCCAGAGCTTCCATTGCCATTTCCATTTTGGGCTTTAGGACATTCATTGGCATAATGTCCAGTCTTCTGACACTTATAGCAAGTGACTTGGCTCAGGTCTCTCTTGGCTGGGGTTGATGGGTTGGTATGGTTCTGGCTGTTACTTCCTCCATTCCCATTACCATTCTTGGGGCCACTATGATTATTCGAACTCCCTCCTCCATGGGTATGCTGAAAATGTCCTCCTGATTTTGGGGTAAAGCGTTGCTTCTGCGGAGCTCCAGAATTGTACTTCCCTTGTCCATACTTCCTCTTGCGGTTGTCAATCTGCTGCTGCTTCCCTTCAATCATAAGAGCTCTATCTACCAACTCCTAGTAGTTGTTGAAAGTTGCTACCATCAACTGCATGCTCAGCTCATCATTCAGTCCTTCCAGAAACTTCTCATGCTTAGCTGCATCCGTAGCAACGTCATCTGGGGCATAACGTGCTAGCTTACTAAAGTCATCCACATACTGGCCAACTGTCCGTCCTCTTTGGCGCAAGTTGTGAAACTCACGCTTCTTCATGGCCATAGCTCCTGCTGAAACATGGGCAGTACGGCAAGCCTGCCAAAATTGATCCCATGTGACAGTGTCGATAGGATAAGTGGCTGTGAAATTCTCCCACCATGATGCTGTGGGGCCATCAAGCTGATGTGCGGAAAAACGCACCTTTTCCGCATCTGTGCATCCTACAGTGGTCAACTCCCTTCCTGTCTTGCGGAGCCAATCATCTGCAACTATCGGCTCAGTGCTACTGGAGAACCCCGGCGGATTCAGTCTAAGGAAACGGGTTAAGTGATCAATAAGTGGTGGAGGTGGTGGGTTGTTATTGTTTTTCCCCTGATTCTGATTCTGGACTAGTAACTGCATCAACGCATTCTGCTACTGGATCAACTAAGTGAGCTCCGGTGGGAAAGCAAATCCATTGTCACGTCTCGGAGGCATCTGAGGGTTTAGAAAAGATGAGAATATAGAAGAGAATAAGGTCTAGAGAGAAAACACTACCCATATGCACATGAGACAAAATGCAAACAATATCACTTCATTCAATCAAATAAGGGCATACAACGGTCTAACTATCGTTACAAAAGTGCTTGGACTATACTAGATTCATGGGGGAATACTACTACTGTTATGGCGGTCAACTAGAAAAACTGCTCCGTTGAAGACTCCATGATATCTGCTCCAACTTCATCAACATAGTCATCATCGCTATCGTCTGGGTCCGAGTCGGTGTCGTCGATGATGATGTAGGTCTCTGGACAAATGCAATCATCATCATCTCCTCCGGTCGCGGGGAATCCCATGAATACTTTCAGCTTCTTCTTCAGATCATCGTTCTTCTCCACGAGTGTTGCTATTTCCTCCTCATATCCATCGCGTGTAGACTTGAGTTCTTCCTCCAATTCCATGATCTTGGTCGTAGCCTTCTTCAGATCTATCATTCCTGCGCACATCTGGTTCTCCTGGCATCGAATGTGCTGGTTTAACTCCTGAATGAAAGCTGCAATTGATCTATCCTTCCTGGTGTTGATCATCTCCCATTGCTCATCTCGGCGCCCACAAATCTGGTAAATAGTATCCTTGAGATCCTTGTGATAAACTTCTCCAATGTGTCCCATTGTGATGTGGGCTGCCATGCTCTTTCCTAGACTCCAGGTTGCTGCATCGAAGGAAAACTCTATGGGCTCAGTGACGGGCATGAACGTCCTTCCTGGAACTTGAACTTGAATCATCCAACGCTCCTCTTCTGGTAAAGTGGAGTTGTAGGTCCCCATGAAGCTTGGTACTCCAATGTTCAGATACTTAGTGACCTCCTACAAGTGGCGTCCAAAGGGTGTATTTTCATCCGATAGCGTGAACTTGTTCCTTGCATCCGCCATCCTAAAAGAGTAGAAAAGATGAGGAGTCAGAAATGAGAAGAGTGAGTAGTGATCTAGGGCTTTTAGCTTAGTGGTTGTGTCCTACAGTCAACGTGTGCTTTGATACCATCTTGTAGCGACCACACCTCAAACAGTCCGATCTCTGTGCTTTAGTGTCATCCCTGGATCAGTAATGCTGACACACATAGTACTTGAAGGATTTATAACAGAGTAGCAATCACACACTTATTACATCGAATGTCTCAAAAGAGAACTATTACAATAAATATGGCTTAAGGCCATCTAAAAACGATAACAACGGAAGTCTTGGAAGATAAGTGAGTCCATCAACTCCAACGGCATCACTGAGTATAAGACCACGACCTTAAGTACCTTACTCGTCATCTGAAAAGTCTGCAATATGAACGTTGCAGCCCGAAAACGGGTCAGCACATGGAATATGCTGGCAATGTAACACATAGAGAGTAATGAACAGAAATATGCTATACTACATGCATATATTGCTGGTGGAAAGCTCTATGGTTACAGTTTTGCGTAAAGCCAAATTTTCCCTACTACAAAGGAATAAATTTTATTTAACTATCATGGTGGTTGTTAAACATTGAGAAGGTAGACACCCTCTCAATCCCAATTAAGCATCATCATTAAACCCAACAAATTAAATTAAAGTAACATGATGAGATTCACATGATAATCCAAGAACTAGATACACAAAACGTCCATAACCGGGGACACGACTAACCATGGTTAGTTTATACACTCTGCAGAGGTTTGCGCACTTTTCCCCACAATACCCGATCTCCTCCGTTAGATTTCTCGCACTACATGGTGTTTGAGAAATGGATGACCGAGACATAGTTTTTCAGAAGCGCTAGCACCTTACGATCGGGTAGACAGTTACACCTACTTTCCCCTACATCTGCTAGTCTACCACTGTAAGAGTTCGCATGACTTAATCAACTATGCTAGAGCCCATAGTAGCTTGTGGTTGCACACGAAAGTTTCTAGCATGAATAATCTCATGATCCCTTTGAGCCTGGGTGGAGGTCCATAAAAAAAGCAGGCAATCACTAGAATACCCAGGTGCCTCAATCCACCCAGATGTGTGTTAAAGTTGCCACCTTAAATAAACCATTAAATAACAATCTCACGTGTGCTATGGATACACTCACCCAATCCACGTCTACTAGCATAGCATGGCAATATAAGCAAACATAGAAGTAACTCCCAAGGGTTTGATAATACAACAGGTAATAGGCACTACCTCATCTACTTCCCAAAACCCACATGTTAAAATCAGATCCTAATCATGCAATTGTTTGAGGATTGATCTAATGCAATAAAACTGGGTAGTAAAGAAGTATGATCAATGTGTTACTTGCCTTGCTGATGATCCGTGAAACCTAGCGATTCAAAGTAGCAAGTGGCGCACTCCGGGTACTCTATCACAAACAAACAATCATACAATAAGTACTCAACTAATGCACGGATAAAACTCAAATAAGAAATCTAACCAGAAAGTTCAACTTAAGAACTCCGGTTTGGAAAAAGAATCAAATCAAACAAAGCAACGCAAGTCAAACGGCAAAAGAAACAAGCTTCGTTTAGTAATCTGGGCCTAAATCAAATTTTACAGTAAAAAAACTTGTTTGAGTTGGTTAAACGGAAAGAGAGTTTCGAGACGAAACTCTAGGCGCTTGAATCGCTTGATTCGGATAAACGAGCAAAAAGTTATACTAGAACGAAAATCAGATCAGAAATCACGATCAGAAATAATCGTGGAAAATCCGATAAAAAGAAAAACTGACGAATAGGCTAACGGACGAACATTCGTTGTCTGCGGCTAAACGGCAAAAACCGTTCGTTAAATGGATAAACCGAGAAAACCGGTGAACCGATTTAAAAAAAAGAGCTAGGGTTTCTTAAAAAAATCGGATCGGTTTACTAGAAAAAACCGACGGCGGCGAACGGCGGCTACCTCGTCGGAATTTGGCGGGGCTCGGGCTCCGGTGGGGCAGCGTGGGGCGGCGTGGGGCGGCTGCGGCGACGGCGGGCTCTCGGCGGCGGCGGGCTTGGCGGTGGCGGCGGCTTCGGCGGTGGGGCGGGACGGGGTGTGGCGGCGGGGTTGGGGGGTATTTAAGGAGGGGGAGGGGGTGACTTGGAGGAGGGGGCAAGGTGGCGGGGCGGAGGAGTCCGGCTCAGACTCCTGTCCGAGTCGACAGCGACGGCGCACGATCTCCAGGAGGGAGATGGCGGCGCGGGGTGTGGGCCGGCTCGGCTAGGCCTCGGCCCAGTCGAGCGTTGGAAGTTTTTTTAAACAATTCTGCCGAAATTAAGAAAAAATCTAGAAAATAAAATAAAATTCTAGAAATGCCAAAATATATTTTCACGGTCTAAACAAAATATTTAGAACGAGATGAACATTTTCTTGGCCCTAAAATGCCGTTTTAAAAAACGTGCAATTTTCCTAAATTCAAATAAAATAGCCAAAAACTCCGAAATAAATCTTATTTGATTTTATTATTAAATCCTCAATATTTCTTTATTTTGGGAAAGTCATTTTATTCCATCTCTCAGATTTTTATAGTAGAAATAATTGAAGATAAAATAAATAAAATCAAATGATCCTATTTTCAAAATTTGAGAAAACTCAAATATGAAAATAACGAAATTCCGAACTCTCTCCGAGGGTCCTTGAGTTGCGTAGAATTTCTAAGATCAAGCCAAGAAGCAATAAAATATGATATGCAATGATGATCTAATGTATAGCATTCCAAATTGAAAATTTGGGATGTTACATGGAGGATCAAGCTCCGGCGGCAGAAGAAGAAGACATCCTTCAACCTCGTCCCAACCTATTTACCCCACCTGAGATTGAAGCTTTCAAGATGAGTGAGTTAGCTCGCATACAAAACCAGTATCTCACACGTGAAAATACTTTGTTGAAGGATCATATCACCGCACTCAAGGGCATTATCCGCAAACTGGAGGAACTCCTATGCTCGATGTGCGACTATCTATCATCACCACCACCTTCATCACCTCCGAAGAAGGAGACATAAACACATGGGTTTGGGTACTCCCCTTGGCAACTACCAAGCTTGGGGGAGGTGCCCCGGTATTGTATCATCATCACACTCCTATCTTTACAGTTTTACTTAGTTCGATCCTTTTAGTAATATCTTGATCTAGTAGAATAAAGTTTTGGTATGATTTAGTTTTGAGTTTTGCCTTATGACCCCTCTATGTAATCGAGTCCGTGAGCTATATACAATAAAGATTAGTGTTGAGTCAAGGGCTTTGCTATCTTGCTATGATCTTGAGGGAATAAAAGAAAGAATAAAAAGAAATAAATAGATCATATTAATCTTATGAGAGTAATGACTTCACATATAAAGAGTATGATGAATAAAAGTTGTTGAGAGTTGGCAAACATAGTTTTAGTCATCGTTGCAATTAATAGGAAGTAATAAAGAAAGAGAGGTTTTCACATATAAATATACTATCTTGGACATCTTTTATGATTGTGAGCACTCATTAAAATATGACATGCTAAAGAGTTGATGTTGGATAAGGAAGACAACGTAATGGCTTATGTTTTCTTATATCCGAAATAAATTATATTGTCATGGATCATCCGACACGTTGAGCTTGCCTTCCCCCCTCATGCTAGCCAAATTCCTTGCACCAAGTAGAGATACTACTTGTGCTTCCAAATATCCTTAAACCCAGTTTTGCCATGAGAGTCCACCACATCTACCTATGGATTGAGTAAGATCCTTCAAGTAAGTTGTCATGTTGCATGCAATAAAAATTGCTTTCTAAATATGTATGACTTATTAGTGTGGAGAAAATAAGCTTTATACGATCTTGTGATATGGAAGTAATAAAAGCGATAGACTGCATAATAAAGGTCCGTATCACAAGTGGCAATATAAAGTGACGTTCTTTTGCATTAAGATTTCGTGCATCCAACCATAGAAGCACATGACAACCTCTACTTCCCTCTGCGAAGGGCCTATCTTTTACTTTCATCTTATGCATTATGCAAGGGTCATGGTAATCTTCACCTTTCCTTTTTACATTTTATCCTTTGGCAAGCACCTCATGTTGGAAAGATCCTACAGACGGTCTATTCTGCTAATATTAGCAGAATAACTATTCTGCACACCACTTCCGCACTGCATGCTGAACGCAAGTGCACGTTATTCTTTGAACCAAGCGTGCTGCAGTACTCACACGAGTGAACTTCTCGTCGAAAAAACTGCATGCGTTATTTTTTGGGTACTGTTTTCACTCTATTTTTTTAACCATTTATCGGAATGAGGCGTGTAATATACCATTGAAAAGCTATGGATTAGGCGCAACTTTGACATGTTGAACACTTTTCGAGATTCCACACGGTTTAAGAGCAGTTTTGAAATTGGCGCGTCCCATGATGAATGGCAGCAAGCGTTTTTTGGCGATTTCTTCTAAACCGCTCGTCGGAATGAAGCAAACGATACGCCGTTGGATAGATATAATCGAGGCGCATCTTTTTTATATATAAATGTTTCTCTAATTCGTTATGGTTTAAGAGCAGTTTCAAATTTACTAAATCGCGGAACTCTGTTTTTCATTTTTTTTTGAAATTTTCGGTACTGTTTTCGCTCCAGTTTTTGAACCATTTGTCGAAATGGGGCATGTGATACGTCGTTGGAAAGCTAAGGACAAGGCACAACTTTCATATGTTGAAATGGTTTTGAGATTCCTTACGGTTTTTAGTTAATTTTGAAAATCGTGCGACTGACTTTGAGAGGCAGCGGCTGTTTTTTCGCGAAATTTTTGCAAACCGCTGGTCGGAATGATTCAAATGATACGCCGTTGGAAATATATCGACGAGACGGAACTTTTTCATGTAGAACACACTCTCTAATTCTTTACAGTTTAAGAGCAGTTTTAAAATTAGTGAAAATCGGACACTGTTTTTTCGCGACACCAAAATCGTCGTGGGACAGAAGAACACACTGCTTGAGTCTGAAAACCGCACTGCATCAAACAGTTAAGTGAACTTCATGAATTCTTGTTGTCAGACGTAAATTTTATCAGGTGAGTTACTGTTGTCTTTTTTTAACTATTTTTATGAACGAGAGTGCACTGCAGAGACGAGGGCAAGTGAACAGCAGTATATATCGAAGCAAACTGCTATACCATTTTTTTTCTGCTAAATTTTTTGATCTTTCATGTTGGGGGCAAGTGAACACCATCGCTCTCAAAAAGTGAACCACATACGAGGACCAAACACACTGCAGGGGTTGATTTAGTTGACTGAATTTTAAAACACATGAAACAAATTGCACTTCATACAGAGTGGTAATGAGCTGATACATAAATTGTTCACATAAAATCCACAAGTGTACTTCCGAACAATAATGTGTTTGCGATCTTGTTTTTGCCTCCATAGTGGTGCACTTGTAGAACCCATCCCGAAAACTGCACTGGGGATACATCAGCAATGGACTGCACCAGAGCACATCTTTTGCAGGAGATTTTTTTTTTGAAACGCACACTCGGCACCTGGGAAGTGCACACCGTCGTCAAGCGTTTGCCACATAGTCTTGGCGTCGCGTCGCGAGCCACTGTCAGAACTGTTGTGTACTGCACGAAACAAACTCTGAAAACGCAACAAAAATTGATGAAGTAAACATCAAGAGATGTAGGGAGGCCTCGCTGAAGGATGCCCAGCTTCGGCAGAAACTGCACACGCACTGCACTGCAGTGGCCCCCGTCATGCACTGCACTGCACTGCGACGTTCCCATCACGCACTGCACTGCAGCGTCCCCCGTCACACACTGCACAAGTGCAAACACCACCATGCGCCCCCGTCACGCACTGCAGTGCAGCGCACAAGTGCACTGCACGCAAGCTCCAAACAAGCGGGACGCATGGAGTGCGCAGGAACCTGTCGTTGAACCTGATGATGGAGGTAGAAATTGACAAAAGCAGAGAACAAGCACCGCCTAAGGCATGGCCGTGAGTGCCGAACTGCAAGCACCGCCTAACACACTGCATGCGCCACGATGCCGCACAGCGTCATGGGGAGGATAGTGGGCGGTCACAGCTGCTCGCCGCAGAACTTGCTGGAGAGGATGAAGAGAACCCATCCATCGCACTGACTTCGTGTGCAAAATGGTGGGCTTGGGGCACCACCTTCGGCCGGATCCGAAGGGAAGAAGCTTGCCCTCCCGGCATCATCCATGCCCAGGACCACGACGTGGCTTCGTTGATGGTCGACGGAGTCCACCACCAACCCAAGGTGGTCTGCCACACGCGCCGTGGACTGCAGGAAGTGGACAAGTGCACTGGGAGGAGCGGCGACCCCGTAGCGGCCGGATGTGAGGTAGGAGATGTCGGATGCATGGACGGAGAGGATCGACCTGGACTGCGTCTACCTGATTCCCGCCGGGGGCGGTGTGGATCCGGGGTCAGGGGAGGTTTGGCGGCGCTGCCGGCCGGGCTGATCTCCAGGAGGAGCACGACCCCCGTCACTGCGTCATGGACGGCCGCCGCCCCATCGAGATCCAGCTCCTAGCACGCTGCCATGGATCGGGTCATCACGCGCTGAATGTCGCGTCGTGGCCACGCAGGGGCCCGGATCCATCGCCTTGAGGTGGAAGAAGACATGTGGGTGGCGCGGCCCGGCAGGGCAGGAGGTGGATCGGGCCGGGGGCGGTGGACCGGAATCATGGAGTGGCAGCATTGGTGGGGACGAAGAAGGTGGGTGGGTGCGAGAGAGGTGTGGGAGGAGTTGGGGAGGCCGGGGTTGACCTGTTGTTTTTTTTTGGTCGGGGCTGCGGAGTGTCAGCAGAATAAGACGATTGATGTGCAGAATAAGAGTCTTAAAGGTGTTATCATAATAGACCCACCCTATATATATATATATATCCAATTGGATGTAAGTTAGCATGAACTATTATTGTTGACATTACCCTTGAGGTAAAAGATTGGGAGGCAACATAAGCCCCTATCTTTCTCTGTGTTCGATTAAAACTCCATACCCACAAGTATTGCGTGAGTGTTAGAAATTGTGAAAGACTAAATGATGGTTGAGTATGGGGACTTGCTGAGAAGCTCTTATATTGACTCTTTCCGATGTTATGATAAATTGCAATTGCCTCAATGACCAAGATTATAGTTTGTTAGTTTTCAATGAAGTTTCCGATTCATACTTGACATTGTGAATAGATTGTTACTTGAGCATAAGAAATCATATGATAAAATATATATGTTGCTGTTATAAGAATGATCATGATGCCCTCATGCTCGTATTTTATTTTATCGACACCTCTATCTCTAAACATGTGGACATATTTTTCGTTATCAGCTTCCGCTTGAGGACAAGCGAGGTCTAAGCTTGGGGGAGTTGATACGTCCATTTTGCATCATGCTTTTATATTGATATTTATTACATTATGGGCGGTTATTACACGTTATGTCACAATACTTATGCCTATTCTCTCTTATTTTACAAGCTTTACATGAAGAGGGAGAATGCTGGGAGCTGGGATTTTGGGCTGGAAAAGGAGCAAATATGAGAGACCTATTCTGCACAACTCCAAAAGTCCTGAAACTCCACGAAAGTCATTTTTGGATTTAATAAAAAATACTAAGTGGAAGAAATACCAGAGGGAGGCCACCCACCGTCCACGAGGGTGGGGGGCGTGCCCCCCTGCCTCGTGGGCCCCCTGACAGCCTTCTGGTGACCATCTTCTGCTATATGAAGTCTTTTACCCTGGAAAAAATCATAAGCAAGCTTTCGGGATGAAACACCGCTGCCACGAGGCGGAACCTTGGCGGAACCAATCTAGGGCTCCGGCGGAGCTGTTCTACCGGGGAAACTTCCCTCTGGGAGGGTGAAATCATCACCATCGATCCTCTCATCGGGAGGGGGTCAATCTCCATCAACGTCTTCACCAGCATCGTCTCCTCTCAAGCCCTAGTTCATCTCTTGTATCCAATCTTTGTCCCAAAACCTCAGATTAGTACCTGTGGGTTGCTAGTAGTGTTGATTACTCCTTGTAGTTGATGCTAGTTGGTTTATTCGGTGGAAGATCATATGTTCAGATCCTTAATGCATATTAATACCCCTCTGATTATGAACATGAATATGATTTGTGAGTAGTTACCTTTGTTCCTGAGGACATGGGAGAAGTCTTGCTATAAGTAGTCATGTGAATTTGGTATTCGTTCGATATTTTCATGAGATGTATGTTGTCTCTCCTCTAGTGGGGTTATGTGAACATCGACTACATGACACTTCGCCATTGTTTGGGCCTAGAGGAAGGCATTGGGAAGTAATAAGTAGATGATGGGTTGCTAGAGTGACAGAAGCTTAAACCCTAGTTTATGCGTTGCTTCGTAAGGGGCTGATTTGGATCCATATGTTTCATGCTATGGTTAGGCTTACCTTAATACTTCTTTTGTAGCTGCGGATGCTTGCAATAGGGGTTAATCATAAGTGGGATGCTTTTCCAAGAAAGGACAATACCCAAGCACCGGTCCACCCACATATCAAATTATCAAAGTAACGAACGTGAATCATATGAGCGTGATGAAAACTAGCTTGACGATAATTCCCATGTGTCCTCGGGAGCGCTTTTCTCTATATAAGAACTTGTCCAGGCTTGTCCTTTTCTACAAAAAAGATTGGGCCACCTTGCTGCACCTTATTACTTTCATTGCTTGTTACTCGTGACAAATTACCTTATCACAAAACTTTCTGTTACCGATAATTACAATGCTTGAAGAGAATACCTTACTGAAAACCGCTTGTCATTTCCTTCTGCTCCTCGTTGGGTTTGACACTCTTACTTATCGAAAGGACTACAATATATCCCCTACACTTGTGGGTCATCAACTACACATGTACATTTGTTTGGAGGCGGGATCTGTCAATTTTCTCTTTTCTCGCACACGAGTATTTTACGCGCTTCATCTGTATTGTGTGTTTCCCCCGCCGAAGTTTCAAGTTTTGTAGCAAAATTTTCATTAGGCATGCGATTTCAGAATTTATTCCTCCAACCACATACCCACCCATCAAATTTCCTTAGTATCCCCCCACGCCCCTACCGACAGCTCAAACCGCCACCGCCGCAACCACAGCTTCAACCTGAAAGTGCGTTATATCGACTAGAGGGTGGGTGAATAGGCGATTTTTATGAATTCTTCACTGAGGAATTTGCTGGTGAGGAAATTCCTAAATGAAGAACTACTTGCAGCGGAATAAGTACTCAAATGTAAACATAACAGAACACAAGCATGGTCATCATGATGGAATGAAGACAAGCACAGAGTACAGAAAGCGTAACCATAACCACAGGATAACACAGAAAGAAGACGGACAGACTGAAGAAATTGAACTGAGGAAATTGAGAAAGTCTTCGGTCAAAGTCTTCAAACAGATATGAACAAGCACACAACAACAAAAATGAGGAAATGAAAGAGTTGAGGAAATAGAACCAGTAAGCTTGGTGAAGACAATGATTTGGTAGACTAGTTCCAACTGCTGTCTCAGTTGTACGTCTGGTCGGAGTGGCTGAGTATTTAAACTCGAGGACACATAGTCCCGGACACACAGTCCTCACTGTATTCTCCTTGAGCTATGGTCACACAGACCTCGCCCAATCACTCGTGGTAAGTCTTCAGGTGACTTCCAAACCTTCACAGACTAGGTCACTCGGCGATCCACAATTCCTCTTGGATGCTCTAGACCATGACGCCTAACCGTCTGGAAGAAGCACAGTCTTCAAAGGTAACAAGCGTCGGATCCATGAAGGACCAATCTCTTCAGTGATGCTCAATCACTTTGGGTTTGTAGGTGTTGGGTTTGGGTTTTCCTCACTTGATGATTTTCACTCAAAGTCCTCGAAGGATGGGATGCTCTCGAATGACAAGTGTCAGTTTCTCTCAGAGCAGCCAACCAGCTAGTGGTTGTAGGGGGCGGCTATTTATAGCCTAGGGAGCAGCCCGACATAATAAGACATAAATGCCCTTCAATGATATGACCATTAGGTGGGTAGATATTTTGGGACAGCTGGCGCAAAGCACAACAATGGTCGGAATTTTGGCTCTCAAATTCCTCAGGGCTATCATGTTCCTCACTATGTAGGCAATCCGCACTAGCGAATTCCTAACTCCTCAGTCAGAACAAATTCCTCAGAGACCAGAAGAACTTCATCTCTGTCACTCAAGAATATTACTGAACTGTATGAGATTTCCCATGGCTTCACTCGAAGGGATTGGTAGGTGTAGGATTTTGAGTTGAGCATCACATGGAATTTTTTCCTTAGTATTTCCTCGACCCCCTTTAACAGTACGGTGTTTCCTATGACTCAAGAAAGAGAAAATGAAACTATAAAAACAAAAGTCTTCACGCTTCATGTTCCTCGAATGATTTCCAAGTCTTCAAGGTCACACCAATTTCTTCACTTTCAAAGTCTTCAGAAAGTCTTCAAAATCCAAAGTCTTCAGTTGAAGAACTTCATTTTTAGGGGTCGACTTTCTCTAGTAAATATCAAACTCCTCATAGACTTATAGACCTGTGTACACTCACAAACGCATCAGTCCCTTAACCTATAAGTCTTCAATACACCAAAATCACTAAGGGGCACTAGATGCACTTACAATCTCCCCCTTTTTGGTGCTTGATGACAATATAGGTTAAGTTTTCAACGGGGATAAATATATGAAGTGTAAATACTGATGTTGAGGAATTTGATTGCAAGATATAGAAGAACTCCCCCTGAAGATGTGCATAGTGAGGAATTTGCTTTTGAAGCAATGCACACTTGAAGAGTATAATCATGGAGATCTCCCCCTATATCTTATAATTCATACACGCATTTTACATATAGTATGAAGAATTTGAAATGCATGATGAAATATGGTGACTGATGTAATTCAGCATGCGCGCATTAACATTAATGAGGAATAAGCATGCATAAGAACTCAACAAAAGTATCAGGCCACCATAGAGTTTAAGATTACAACTCGATCCTACAAAGTCATCAAAAGAACGAGAGTTGTAACTTAGAAAAAAACGCCCATATAAGATAGACCCGCTTGAAGACTAACTCAAATTTCTCCCCCTTTGTCATCGAATGACCAAAAGGGTTGAAAATGAGGACTAACGCCCCTAAAGAATATCATGTAGGTGGAGGAGCGCCACGTTGTTGGGGTCTTGAGTCGTTGTAGGGCCTGCCGCAGTGTCGTCCAAGTCTTCAAACTCATCCGTGTCGCGTGATGAGGAATATGAACTGGCGACCAAGGAAGGAACCTTGACCTTCTTGAATTTTTTTGGTGGAGGAGCAGACCAGTCAAAATCTTCCTTGAAGCCCATTTGCTTCAGATCTTCTTCACCATAGAGATGTGACAGAATAGCCTAGGTGCGATCAAAAACTTCATGGAGGTAGTAATGGGTTTTCTTCACTGCATTATATGTAGAAGTCATGTTGTGAAGAATAGAGCGAAACTGACGCTTAACCCATTTGTGTTTTTGATCCACCTTCTGGTGAAGACTAAGAAGCAACTCTCGGTCAGTCATCACACGAGGAGCAGTGGCTTGAGGATTTGTCTTGGATGCATTGCAGCAGAATCATGAGTGGCAGAGTCATCATTGGTGGAATAAGATGTAGCTTTGTGGAATTGACCATCCAATGGACGAATACCTTCATCGATATTAGCTGGTGCCTTGCCCTTCTCATCAGCTGGGGAATATGTCCGTTTGAGGACTTCAATCGGGGGCAAGTAGCTGAGGTGATTCTAAAAGTCTGCTTTGTAGTTGAGTGAAGACCTTGTTCTGAGGAATCTCATAATCCAAGGAGCATAAGGCTTCAGCTCAAATGGTGAAAGTGCAACATTTGCCAGAGTCCTCATGAAGAAATCATGATAATTGATAGGGATGCCATGCATGGTGTTGAATAGCATATTCTTCATCATCCCAATAATTTCCTCATCGGATGAGTCATGGCCTTTGATAGGACTCATAGTCTTCGTCAGAATGCGCTAGATGGTTCTTGGAACATATGACAATTCCTTCACGAGGAATTTGGTCCTTGGGGCTTAACCAGGCTTCAGAGGTTTCATGAGCACTTGCATGTAATGAGCAGTGAGTTCAGGCTCTTCGTATAGACAACGAGCACCTTCAGGTGGAGGACTGATTGGCAGGGCATGAAGTAATTCAGAGGCCGGTGCCTTATAGTGAGTGTTTTCGGTCATCCAGTCCAACACCCAAGAGTTGATATCATCAGCTTCACTTGTGATGTGCAGCATTGCGTAGAAATGAAGAATAAGCTCTTCATTCCAATCAACTATGTCTGAGCAAAAGTTGAGCAAGCCTGCATCATGAAGCATACCGAGGACTTGAGAGAAGCAGGGCATTGATTCCATGTCCACGTGAGGAATATGCTTGTGGTCGAAGACTTTGTCCTTGTTGAAAAGCAGTGAAGAATAAAAGTTGGCCTGGCTGGCAGTCCAGAATCGCTTCCTTCTAAGACGAGCATTGTCATAAGGGTTGAAATCAGTGAAGAACACATGCTCGCCGAAAAAGTCATCAGCCTTGAATTTCTGCTTCTTTGAGAAGGGATCCTTTGGCTTGGGCTAAGGAGTGTTAGCCAATTGCATCACCACCTCAGGAATCACAATCTCAGGATCCACAGACTGAGGAATTTGAGGCTCTTCTTCAGCTGCAGCCTGGGTGTTCAATTCTTCATTTACAATTTCTTCAACACTAGTGGCTGGAATTTCTTCATGGACAGACGGGGTTGCATGAGGTTCTTCATATCCCATTTGTACTTCAGTAGCAGCAGGGGACTGAGGAATTGCTTGAAGTGGAGTAAACATTGGAGAGTTGGGGTGCTGACTTTCCCAAAAGTCATCATTCAGCACAGGTGTGGTGCAGCCAATATCCACATCCTCATCTTCCATTTCTTCAACACCGACCTCTTCAGCAGTGAACTGAGGCATTTGCGAGGAGATAACTGGGGTTGAAGGGATTTCATCCACTTCAATTTCTTCATCCAACTGCTCTGACGAAGCAGCAAACGGATTTTCTTCATCGGATTCGCTTGGAATCACATAATCTTCACCAAAAGGAATAAGGTCCTTTGATGGCATGAATGAGACAGGAAGGACATCAATTGGGTTGTGAAATGAGCTTGTCAAAAGGCTTCATCTTCTTCGAAGTTGAAGAATCTGATGAAGTTGATGCCTTCCTTTTCTTCACAGCTGCACGCTCCGCAGCCTTGGTCTTCTTCGCATCTGATGCAGATGTAAGAATTGGAGTTGGTGCAGGTGCAGGAGGTGCAGAGGAATTTGGTGCAGTTTCCTCAGGCGCAACTGATGCAGTTGCCCTGACTTCTTCACTTTCTTCAGGCACACCACTAGTGGATGCCCTGGCAATTTCTTCAGCGGCTGGAATGCAGTCATCAGCCCTGGTACTTTCATTTTCTTCAGCAGCCTGATTGTCATCAGCGGTGCTGGCATGTTCTTCAGTGGGCTGAGTAGATTCTTCAGCCGGAGCAACTTCAATGTGCATAGGAGCAGCAACACTTGAAGTGAATTTCTTTGTTAGATTGATGAACCGGACCTTGGCACCCTTCCAATCAACATAGTAGTGGTTGAATTCATCACTCAGTTGCTTGATCTCAGCTTGCAAGGCAATGAGTTGATCAGGGGTAAGAGTGAGGACATTGTCCTTGAGGTAGCGCTGCTTCTTGTACTGCGCTTTCTTCAGTCTTCTCCCTTCTTCAAATTTCCACTTCGCTTCCTCAATGAAGGCAGTCAGAACATGACTTTGACTAGGAGTGAGGTTTATCTCCGGCAAAGGCGTGTTAGGGTCCTTGTGCCATAGGTCAATGAAGTCGAGGATCAACTTTGGATCCAATAGCAGTGACACATTGCTGCCTTTGGCTCTAGCGGCCCTGGCCTGCCTGTCTCTGATGATTTCGGCAAGTTCTTCATCATGAGCCTCATCGTCATCAGAGGGCACTTGGAAGGCGACCTGCTTCTTGTGTGGACTTGGTCGAAGGCCTCGTCCAGTAGTGGCCTTTTTCTTCAGCAGAGAGGGGCCAGCTGAGGAACTTGCAGATGCTCTTGAGGCAATTGAGATGCCTGTAGTCCTTTGGCACGTGGCGAGATGCACAGGTGCAGAGGATTTGGTTGGAGCAGCTGAAGACTTTGTCGGAGGAGCTGAGGACTTTGAAGGAGGAGGAGCAGTCTAAGGAATTGGCTGTGAGGGCTTTGAAGAATCTGGTCGTGAGGGCATTGCTGAGAAACTTGGCCGTGAGGGCATTGAGGGTGAAGCACTTGGCATATGCGCAGGCTTCTTAGGCACCGCCTTCTTCGGCTTACTAGCAGAGGCCTCACCAGCGGTAGCAGTAGCAGCAGCAGAGTCTTCATTGAATTTCCTCACCTACTTCTTTTGCTTGTTTGGCCAGTTTGGCCTGGTGCTTTGCCCATTCATCAGGATAATCCTCACCGCTCTTCAGGCTGGTGGGATTTGCCAATTGGCCAGGTGCCAATGGAAGTCTTGGGCATGGAGGGTTGAGTGCGAATTTCTTCATATACTTGGGAGTAACATATCTGTACTCCCTCCATTCCCATGCCCATCTCCTCTCTATCTTTTGAATGCGCACCTTGCGCTAATTTTTATCTTCCTCGGGGTGTGTGCAGTATCCAACATAAATGTCATCAGGGATCTCAAATGCTGTGTTGACCTCAGGCCTCTTTCCACCCTTCTGTGGCTTCTTTCCATCAGCCATTTTCTTCAGCTGAGGAATATGAACAACTCAAGTTTCTGAAGAGGTGTGCAACTTTTCTTTGAGGAACGCTGCAAATGAGTTAAGTTGATGAGAACCTAGTGATTCAGCAGTGGACATTTGTACCTGTGAACAGGGTATAGTTGCGAGGAATTTGGAGAGGTCATATGCGTTCTCAAAAGGTTTTTCAAAAAGAATATATTTTAGGAATTTGACCAGATGAGTCTTGAGGAATTTCACTAAGCGTTCTTAATCTTAGGTTCCAGAGTTGTACAGATTGAAAATCCACATTGAGGAATCTTGAAAAAAATCATTGCTTAGAGAAACGAATCAAGAGCAGATGACATGGGAGGTGTTCATGTGTGTGAAGATTTGAAGAATAAACACCTTTGAAGATTTTCAAGAAAACATATGAATCAAGGAGGGCAGTAAAAGTAACTTTTAATTACCCTTGATGAAGAACACGACGAATTGGGAAGTGTAGATGTGAAGTTCGTCAGTTTAGATCTTCCACGCCCTAACTCGGCAGAGGAAGACAGCTATAGTAGCGGCGGAGTGAAGAAATCTGCAACCGGCGCGAGTATGACGGCGACGAGGTCGAGGCAGTGAAGCTCTTCCTCACTGGCGACGATGAAGTAGCGGCGGCGCTAGGGTTTGAGAAGCTCAAGCGGGAGTGAGAGCGAGTGGAGTAAAAACGAAGTGAGGAAGAGGTAGAGGTATTTATAGTGGGAGTGAAAAACTATACGCCCGAGGAAATCAGACGAATGTGCCCCTGGCCCTTCTCATTCGCTTGACATGTGTCACCCATGTACCGAGAGGTGGCGATCATGTAGGATCGTGGGTGAGTAGATAAGTATTGTCGTGGGATGCAGAACGGTTTGAGGGGCAAAGCCAAAAATTTAGATAAGATAAGTTAAAAGTTCCGTTCACAATTTCTTCAGCTGTCAAGGACACAATCAAGATTTTGAACGAGTTTCAAAAAGAACGCACATGAAGAATTTGTGAACAGACTAGGTTGAGTTCAGCATAGAGGGAGAAGGGTCCGATCACATTCACTTAGCAGAAGAAATCAACTTGAAGAATTAGCAATAAGTGAATGCTGTAGAGGACATAAACTCATATATATACATATATATATATATATATATATATATATTCAAATGAAGAACAACCACAGAAAGAGTGAAGATAATGCAAGGTTGAAGAATTTGAAAAACTGAGGAATTTCAAAAATGAAGAAAAACTCAAATTGAAGATTTTCAACTTTGGTTTGTGGCGTAACCCACCGTATAAGAAAGCTGATTTCAGACACCACGTACAATTGTCGTAGGGCTCTGAGAATCAATTTCTTCATTAATTTCTTCACAATTAGAGGGTTAGTTTTCATTGATTGAAGAAAAAGTTACTTTGTGTGTTGCGCATCTAAGTCATCAAGTCAGCATAAGTGTTAGGATGTGTGTCCATTTCAGAGAACATTCGAAGATTCTAGGATATTTAGCTTACACCGCAACTTGCTAAATCTCTTCTCATCCAAGGGCTTAGTGAAGATATCGGCCAGCTGGTCTTTAGTGCTAACGTGGTCGATGGAGATGTCGCCCTTCAACACATGATCATGAAGAAAATGATGACGAATCTGGATGTGCTTTGTCTTTGAGTGCTGAACTGGGTTATGAGCAATCTTGATAGCACTCTCATTGTCGCAGTAGAGAGGCACATTCTTCACGTTGATGCCATAGTCCTTGAGTGTTTGCTTCATCCATAGTAATTGAGCACAGCATGATCCAGCAGCAATGTACTCAGCTTCTGAAGTGGAGAGTGATACACAGTTCTGTTTCTTCGAGGACCAACAGACCAAAGATCGTCCGAGGAAATGGCATGTGCCTGACGTTGACTTGCGGTCCACACGATCGCCAGCATAGTCAGAGTCTGAATATCCAATGAGATCAAATGAGGAGCCCTTGGGATACCATAATCCAAGTGTTGGTGTGTGAGCTAGATATCGAAGAATATGCTTCACAGCCTTATGGTGTGATTCCTTCGGTGTAGCTTGAAATCGGGCACACATGCAAACACTAAGCATAATATCCGGCCTAGATGCACATAGGTACAATAAAGAGCCAATCATGGAGCGGTATACCTTTTGATCGAAGTCTTTACCATTTTCATCAGTGCATAGATGGCCATTTGTGGGCATTGGAATTTTGACCCCTTTGCAATCTTGCATGTTGAATTTCCTCAATACGTCCTTGAGGTATTTCTCCTGAGATATGAATATGCCATTGCGCTGTTGACGAATTTGAAGACCTAAAAAGAATTTCAATTCTCCCATCATAGACATTTGATATTCTTCACTCATCATATAGGCAAATTCATCACTGTATCGTTGGTCAGTACAGCCAAAAATGATATCATCAACATAAATTTGGCACACAAACAATTCACCATCATAAGATTTAGTGAAAAGAGTTGGGTCGAGTGAACCGGGTTTGAAGCCTTTCTTCATGAGGAATTCCTTCAAAGTATCATACCACGCCCGAGGGGCCTGCTTGAGGCCATACAGGGCCTTATTGAGTCTGAAGACTTTGTCAGGATGCTTTGGATCTTCAAAACCTGGGGGTTGAGCAACATATACTTCTTCCTCAAGCTTACCATTGAGGAATGCACTTTTCACATCCATTTGTTGTAAGATAATATCATGATGGTTAGCATAAGCAAGTAATATGCGAATAGCCTCAAGTCTAGCAACAGGTGCAAAAGTTTCATCGAAGTCAATTCCTTCAACCTGTGTGTAGCCTTGAGCTACAAGCCGTGCCTTATTCCTCACCACAAGGCCATTTTCATCTTGCTTGTTGCGGTAGATCCACTTTGTGCCAATAATGTTGTGCTTGCGAGGATCTGGACGTTTGACCAGTTCCCAGACGTTGTTGAGCTCGAACTGATGTAATTCTTCTTGCATAGCTTGAATCCACTCAGGCTCCAGAAATGCTTCATCTACCTTAGTGGGCTCTGTGATAGAGACAAAAGCAAAGTGCCCACAAAAGTTAGACAAATGTGAAGCTTTTGAGCGTGTGAGAGGACCTGGTGCTTCAATGTCATCGATGATCTTCTCGATTTGCACTTCGTTTGCAATGCGAGGATGAGCGGGTTGTCTTCGAGGAATTTGATCCGCATTTTCTTCAGGAGCATTTTCCTCAGCACCATTTTCTTCAGGTGCGCCAGCTCGACGTTCTTCACGTTCTGGAATGAATTCTTCAGCAGATTCTTCGGTAGGAATGACATCCTCAGTAGCCTTGAACTTGATAGATTCCTCAGGTGCTGGTTCATCTAACACAGAAGGTAGGTGCTCTCTTTGCGAGCCATTAGTTTCATCGAACCGCACATCTACAGTTTCAACAACCTTGTGAAGAACGTTGTTGAAGACTTTGTAGGTGTGCGAGTCCTTTCCGTAACCAAGCATAAAACCCTCATGTGCTTTCGGTGCAAATTTAGAATTGTGATGAGGATCTCTAATCCAACATTTAGCACCGAAGACTTTGAAGTAACTCACATTGGGTTTCTTGTCAGTGAGGAGTTCATAAGCAGTCTTCTTGAAGAATTTGTGAAGATATACTCTGTTGATGATGTGGCACGCAGTATCAATAGCCTCAATCCAGAAATGACGAGGTGTCTTGTATTCATCAAGCATAGTGCGAGCCATCTCAACAAGAGTTCTGTTCTTGCGCTCCACGACGCCATTCTGCTGAGGAGTATAAGGAGCAGATAACTCATGAGTAATACCAAGTTCATCAAGATAGTCATCAAGACCAGAATTCTTGAACTCAGTCCCATTGTCACTTCTGATGTGCTTGATCTTCACACCAAAGTTGGTTGAAGCCCTCGAGGAAAATCGTTTGAAGACTTCCTGCACCTCATGTTTGTAAGTGACAATGTGCACCCATGTGTAACGAGAATAATCATCAACAATAACAAAGCCATATAGAGATGCATCATTTGTAACAGCAGAATAATGATTAGGACCAAAGAGATCCATGTGAAGCAATTCAAATGGTCGAGTGGTAGTCATGATAGTCTTCGCTGGATGCTTGGCCTTTGTCATCTTTCCAGCTTCACAGGCTCCGCATAAGTGATCCTTGAGGAATTTGACATTCTCAATGCCAATGACATGCTTCTTCTTCGCAAGCGTGTGCAAATTCCTCATGCCAGCATGACCAAGTCGTCGATGCCATAGCCAGCCTTCTGAAGCTTTTGCAAGTAGGCATACGGCCGGTTGTGGTCCTGTAGAGAAATCAACAATGTACAAGTCTCCTCTCCTAAAGCCTTCGAAGACTTTGGAATTGTCAGCTTCCATGATCACAACACAACGATATTTGCCAAAGACAACAACCATATCAAGATCACAAAGCATTGAGACAGACATGAGGTTGTATCCTAAGGACTCGACAAGCATGACTTTGTCCATGTGTCGATCCTTTGAGATCGCAACCTTACCTAGACCCAATACCTGACTTTTGCCTTTGTCAGCGAAGATGATATGCTTCAGATGCGACGGTGATAAAGGAGCATCCATCAATAGATTCTTGTCACCAGTCATGTGATTCGTACATCCACTATCGAGGACCCACTCATTGGCTTTGGGTTGATCATCCTGCAGATGAATTAGTGCAACTTACGAACTCATATACTTCATCAGTGAAGAATATGACATCAATATCATCAGATCAATTCATCAAGCAATAGACAGATAAACAGTATGAGGACGTGTGAAATGAAAGTTCATTTCTTCATGATTAGCCTGCGTCCTTTCAGGCACTGTTCAGGTCTCCAGCAAATTCTTCAGACATTTTAAAGCACGTCTGGGGACCTGACCCTGCATAAGAGATTAGTTCTTTTTCTTCACCACCCACATCTGAAGGGGTGGCAAAGAATTCATCACTCTGCGAGCACCAAATGAGAAAGGTGGCATAGAAGCCAGTCCACTTCGTTTCACATAAGAGGGGTTAGGATAAGCATATGAATAAGTAGAGAAATTCTTCGAGGACTTATGAACATAATGATTAGAAGAATAATGCTCATATTCATAGCCCTTAGCTCTACCCTGCGAAACAGAGGGGTTAGCACGATGATGATCATATGAGGACTTTGATCCTTTTGAGGAATTTGATCCATATGAAGAATTTGGTCCATATGAAGAATTTGATCTGGAGTTCCTATTCTTCACAGGTGGTGTCATGAGGACATTCACCTGAAGACTTTCAAGGCAACTTTTGGGAACCCAGATTTTCTTCATAGGGGAACCGTTCCTGCAGTTAGTGCCAACATATCTAGCAAATACTTCACCATTCTGATTTTTGAACAGTTTATAGTTGGAGTCAAATGACTCATCAGAAGAATGAGGAGATTCACATGTAAAGCCAGATAAATTAGATGGATCAACTGGAGGTCCCTTTGCAGCAACCCATGAGGTTTTGGGGTACTGCTCAGGCTTCCAATATGTTCCATCAGCAT
Organism: Triticum aestivum; assembly: GCF_018294505.1. Taxonomy (NCBI): domain Eukaryota; kingdom Viridiplantae; phylum Streptophyta; class Magnoliopsida; order Poales; family Poaceae; genus Triticum; species Triticum aestivum. The sequence continues at coordinate 373,425,677 of NC_057813.1, forward strand.
TGAGTTTCCTCTCAAAGGCAATACCCGCTTTCCTAGGGTTCCTGTTGAGGATCTGCTTTTTAAGCACATCACAAAGAGTCTGATGCCCTTTGAGGCTTTTGTACATGCCTGTCATGTACAATTCCTTCAGCCCTGCATCATCAGTGATACTAGCAATGTCCTCAGATGAGGAATTAGTGATAGCAGAGACAGATGAAGAATTTGTAGCATTAGAAGCATTTGAACATTCAGGTGAAGAATTAGCAGATTCACGTTCAATGCACTTCAGACATGGAGGAACAAATTCTTCCTGAGTAGCGCTGATTTGTTGAGCAAGTAATGAATCGCGCTCCTTCTGAAGATCTTCATAACTCACTCTTAGCTTCTCAAGATCTTGCTTTCTTTGAAGAAATTCATAAGAAAGCTTCTCGTGATCAGATAAGAGAGTGTTATGATGACCTTGAAGGTTGTCAAACTTGGACTGAAGTCTCTGAAGATTTTCAGTCAAGGTTTTAGTGCGATCCATTTCTTCACCCAACATATCATCACTTTTATCTAGCATGTTTTGAACCTTTTCAAAAGCCTTTTGTTGTTTCACAGCAATCTTAGCAAGTTTAGAGTAGCTGGGCTTGAGGTTTTCATCAGATTCATCCTCACTAGATTCAGAGGAGGCGTATTTAGTTACCTTGGCACCCTTTGCCATGAAGCAATAGGTGGGAGCGTAGTCATCATTGCCTTCATCAGCCTTGTTGGTGAAGCCATTTTCTTCAGAGTTGAAGATAGACTTGCTGACGAATGCAGTAGCGAGAGCTAGGCTCGCCACACCAGACTCGGACTCCTCAGATGCCTCCTCATCCTCATGTTCCTCAGATTCAGCCTCAGAGTACATTTCCTTGCCAATGAATGCCTGGGCCTTCTTGGAGCTGCTCTTCTTGTGAGATGAAGACTTCGAGGATTTTGATGATGAAGACTTTGAAGATTTCTTCTTCTTCTTTGTGTCATTAGAACTGTAGTCCTTGTATTTCTTCTTCTTTGATTCCTTATCCCACTGAGGACAATCTTGGATGTAGTGACCAGGTTTCTTGCATTTGTGGCATATTCTCTTCTTGTAGTCACTGGATGAGGAATCACTGCTCCTTGAGGATTTTCCAAAGCGACCATGTCTTGAGAACTTCTGTAATTTCTTCACGAGCAGTGCTAGTTCCTGGCTCAGTTCTTCAGGATCACTAAGGCTGCTAGCAGAGTCCTCATCTTCAGACTCAGAGACCGCCTTGGCCTTCAGAGCACGTGATCTGCCATAGCTCGAACCATAGAGATCTCTCTTCTCAGCAAGATGGAACTCATGAGTATTTAGCCTCTCGAGGATATCAGCGGGATCAAGTGACTTGTAATCAGCACGTTCTTGAATCATCGGTGCCAGAGTATCAAATGAAGAATCGAGTGATCTCAGCAATTTCTTCACCACCTCATGGTCGGTGATGTCAATGGTGCCTAGCGCTTGAAGCTCATTTTAGATGTCAGTGAGGCGATCGAAGGTTTGCTGGACATTTTCATTGTCGAGTCTTTTGAAGCGAAGAACGTCAACATGAGAGTCACATTGAGTTGAGACTCCTTCATTCACTTTGGACAGCCTATCCCAGATAAGCTTAGCAGTTTCCAAAGAACTCACTCTTCCATATTGCCCTTTGCTCAGATGGCCACATATGATATTCTTCGCTTGAGAATCGAGTTGCTTGAATCTCTTCACATCAGTAGCATTTAGAGAAGGTATGACTGAGGGAACACCATTTTCCACAACATACCAGAGATCGTTATCAATTGCCTCAAGATGCATTCACATCTTATTCTTCTAGTAGGGGTAGTCCGTTCCATCGAAGGTAGGACACCCAGCAGAGACCTTGATCATACCTGCGGTCGAAATAACTAAAACTCCAGGCGGTTAAACCAAAATCACACAGAACAAGGGAGTACCTCACTCTGATACCAATTGAAAGTGTGTTATATCGACTAGAGGGGGGGTGAATAGGCGATTTTTATGAATTCTTCACTAAGGAATTTGCTGGTGAGGAAATTCCTAAATGAAGAACTACTTGCAGTGGAATAAGTACTCAAATGTAAACATAACAGAACACAAGCATGGTCATCATGATGGAATGAAGACAAGCACAGAGTACAGAAAGCGTAAACACAGGATAACACAGAAAGAAGACGGACAGACTGAAGAAATTGAACTGAGGAAATTGAGAAAGTCTTCGGTCAAAGTCTTCAAACCGATATGAACAAGCACACAACAACATAAATGAGGAAATGAAAGAGTTGAGGAAATAGAACCAGTAAGCTTGGTGAAGACAATGATTTGGTAGACTAGTTCCAACTGCTGTCTCAGTTGTACGTCTGGTCGGAGCGGCTGAGTATTTAAACTCGAGGACACATAGTCCTGGACACACAGTCCTCACCGTATTCTCCTTGAGCTATGGTCACACAGACCTCGCCCAATCACTCGTGGTAAGTCTTCAGGTGACTTCCAAACCTTCACAGACTAGGTCACTCGGCGATCCACAATTCCTCTTGGATGCTCTAGACCATGACACCTAACCGTCTGGAAGAAGCACAGTCTTCAAAGGTAACAAGCGTCGGATCCATGAAGGACCAATCTCTTCAGTGATGCTCAATCACTTTGGGTTTGTAGGTGTTGGGTTTGGGTTTTCCTCACTTGATGATTTTCGCTCAAAGTCCTCGGAGGATGGGATGTAATTCATACACGCATTTGACATATAGTATGAAGAATTTGAAATGCATGATGAAATATGGTGACTGATGTAATTCAGCATGCGTGCATAACATTAATGAGGAATAAGCATGCAGAAGAACTCAACAAAAGTATCAGGCCACCATAGAGTTTAAGATTACAACTCGATCCTGCAAAGTCATCAAAAGAACGAGAGTTGTATCTTAGAAAAAAAACGCCCATATAAGATAGACCCGCTTGAAGACTAACTCAAATTTCTCCCCCTTTGTCAATGAATGACCAAAAGGGTTGAAAATGAGGACTAACGCCCCTGAAGAATATCATGTAGATGGAGGAGCGCCACATTGTTGGGGTCTTGAGTCGTTGTAGGGCCTGCCGCAGTGTCGTCCAAGTCTTCAATGGCTACAAACTTACAAAACATGACTTAGGATGCTGTTAAGCCTATTGCAATTAACAGTTGTATCCATTTTTTAATGTGTCCCTTTGCTACCATGCTACTCTCCGCAATGAAGATATACTAGAGATGCTGCCCATTTGCTATTTTTGGTCGATGCTAACCCTGTTGTACTTAACATGCCTGTCCATGTACTTACACAGGTTCATAATGGCCGATGCTGTTGTTTGCCGTCGAGGTTAGCTGCATCCCATGTCTTAAGAGTATTTCACATCATCTGTGCTATTGCAGTTTACTTCTACCATTTACTGGTTGCCTGTAGGTACACATGTCAGTGACACTGATCCACGCTTCGACCCGGAGGAACAGCTCGCCTTCGCTGCCGCTGACTTTGGGAGGGCTCTGGCCAAGATGAAGTGCCCTAGCAACTACCTCTCAGGGCTTACCACGTATGTACTCACCAGTTCAATCTTACCAATACCAGTTGCAATTAATGGCTATGTTTTGTATGGTCGATGTATTAAGCATGTTGTAGTAAACATGCCTAACATGTTTTAGCTACTTTCGCTACCTTTTTATAGACAACTGGGCCATTCTCTGCTCTGGCAGCACCTGCCTTGTGATGTTTAACTCTGCCAATTGCATTTTAACCAGTACCGGTTTCATTGGCAATTAAGCCTGTTGCAATTAACAGTTGATTCCATTTATAAACAATTGCATTTCAATGGCTACAAATACAAAACATGACTTAGGATGCTATTAAGCCTGTTACAATTAATAGTTGTATCCATTTTCTAATCTATCCCTTTGCTACCATGCTACTCTCCGCAATGAAGATATACTAGAGATGCTGCCCATTTCCTATTTTTGGTGTATGCTAACCCTGTTGTACTTAACATGCCTTTCCATGTACTTACGCAAGGCCATAACAGGCAATGCTGTTTTTTGCCGTCGAGGTTAGCTGCATCCCATGGCTTACAGTATTTTACATCATTTGTGCAATTGCCATTTGTCTTCTAACATTTACTTGCTTCTCATAGGTACACATGTCGGCAACACTGATCCACGCTTCGACCCGGAGGAATGGCCTCCGCCGCCGCTGACTTTGGGCAGGCTCTGGCCAATATGAAGTGCCCCAACAACTACCTCTCAGGACTTACCAAGTATGAACTCACCAGTTCAATCTTACCAATACAAGTTGCAATTAATGGCTATGTTTTGTACGGTCGATGTATTAAGCATGTTGTAGTAAACATGCCTAACATGTTTTAGCTATTTTCCATACCTTTTTATAGACAACTGGGCCATTATCTGCTCTGGCAGCACCTGCCTTGTGATGTTTAACTCTGCAAATTGCATTTTTATCAGTACCGGTTTCAATGGCCATTAAGCCTGTTGCAATTAACAGTTGTATCCATTTTTAAACAGTTGTACTTCAACGGCTACAAACTAACAAAACATGACTTAGGATGTTGTTAAGCCTATTGCAATTAACAGTTGTATCCATTTTTTAATCCATCCCTTTGCTACCGTGCTACTCTTTCGCAATAAAGATATCACTACATATGTTGCCGTTTTATTACCATTTGCTATTTTTGGTGGATGTTAACCCTTTTTTTGTTAACATTGGCTTTCCATGTACTTACACAGGGCTACAATGGGTGTTGCTATTTTTTGCCGTCGAGGTTAGCTGCATCCCATGTCTTATACACCATCTGTTCCTAAATATAAGTATTTTTTAGAGATTCCAATATAGATTACATAAGGAGCAAAATGAGTGAATCTAGATTCTAATTTAAACTATATCTATAATCCTATATACATCCGTATGTAGTTCATATTAAAATCTCTAAAAATACTTGTACTTAGGAACATAGGTAGTTGTATGTTACATCATTTGTGCAATCTCAGTTTAGCTTCTAACATTTACTGCTTGCTTGTAGGTACAAATATGAGCGGTACTGATCCACGCTTCGATCCCTTTTGTGTATGGGGCAATGAGATATTCATGAACAAGTGTCAAGTGAGGAAACAAAGAAAGATCGTTAGGCGAAAGAAAGGGGTGATGCGAATTGAGCTCTTTATTTACACTGTGTCCAAGACAACAGTGAACTTTAGGATGGTAAGTAATGTGTGGCCTTTTCCCCTGCCCAAAACACGTTACTCTATTAGACCTCAGTATCTGATATTTTTCTCTTTTCAGTGGTTTCTGAAGCTATTTACTGATGGTTACCTTGCAAACTACATGATTGGAGTGGAGGCAACTAAGGTTAAAGTATATAATTCATTCTACCATGATAATACTCTAGATGTCTTCCTGAAGGCGATGAAGGATGGGCGGGCGATCGTCATAAGGGGTTGGAAAAAAGTTGTTCATGCCTATGGCATGCATGAAGTCACATTATGGGCATTCCGCTTCTTCAACACCATCGGCAGTCAAAATGATTTAGACTTGTCTCTTCACCTTTACCGCCTGTAAATATTGTGGTTCATCATAGTTAATTGCCGTTTAATCATGTAATTACTGAACATATTGTGCTGACAATTTTATTTATGGATTCATTGTTGAACCATTGTGCCGAGGATTTGAATTGCACGTTTTATATTTCAAAATTTCCAATTCAAATAATAAATTACAGGGAAAAATAAAAATATACATGAGCGAATAAAATAATGTGCACACGGTTAGAAAGAAAACAGTGTGTGCGATGAAAAAAAGAGAACTGACGATTCTTTGACGTGAAACGTTTGCGATGCCCGACGGACGCACACACGGTTTCGTCTAATATGCATGTGCAATTCATGATAATACGACAAACGTCTCAAACCAGTGTGCATGTGTGATAGGAATACCAATCACAAACAGTTATGAAAATGGACACGTTGGCATTAGTAGAGGCACCGCACACATTTTACATTCTTGAACCGTGTGCGATAACGTACCTATCACAAACATATCGGTAGATTAAATGTTGATGTCCACCTTTTTCACACGACTATAGCGGCGCAATCGTTTGGGATGTCTCTCTGATCAGAAACATAACATTGAGATGTAACGTGTGGGACTAGGGAGGCTTCTCATACGTTTATTCTATAGCGAACGTCAGTAGCCGCTCGCCCATCCCCGACGGTTTCTGGGTCATGTGGGAAGAACCCCCCTATCGCCCACACTCACTTGGCGACGGTTCCAAATGCCATCGTGGAAAGGGGTTAAAAACCATTTGTATAGCACCTTACGGTACCAGTGCCAATATCACACTACATATACTAAAGGTGTTTTGTCATATTGATTGATGCGGGATACAAAAAAACAGTAGTTTTATGTAAGGACATGGTTAATAGACAGATGTACTATGTGATGACCCACAAGTGTATGGGGTCAATTGTAGCCCTTTTCGATAAGTAAGAGTGTCGAACTCAACGGGGATCAGAAGGAAATGACAATTGGTTTTCAGCACACTAATGTCTGCAAGTGCTAAAATTGTAAGTAGCAGTGTAGTTTGGTAGCAAGATAATTTGTAAGGAGCAACTAACAATAGTAGTAACAAAAGTGCAGTAAGGTAGCCCAATCGTTTAGAGGCAAAGGATAGGCCAAAACAGTTTCTTATGATAAGCAAAGTGTTCTCGAGGGTACACGGGAATTTCATCTAGTCACTTTCATCATGTTGGCTTAATTCATGTTCGGTACTTTGATAATTTGATATGTGGGTGGACCAGTGCTTAGGTGCTATTCTTACTTGAACAAACCTCCTACTTATGATTAACCCTCTTGCAAGCATCCGCAACTATGAGAAAGTTATTAAGAATAAATTCTAACCATAACATTAAACTTTTGGATCCAATTGGTCCCTTATGGAATAGCGCATAAACTGGGGTTTAAGCTTATGTCACTGTCGCAACCCACCATCTAATAACTATTCCACAATGCATTCCCTTAGGCCCAAATATGGTGAAGTGTCATGTAGTCAACGTTCACATGACTCCACTAAGAGAATGGCAACATACATACCATCAAAATATCGAACACATATCAAGTTCACATGATTACTTGCAACATGATTTCTCCTGTGACCTCAAGAATGAAAGTAACTACTCACAAATGATAAACATGCTCAAGATCAGAGGGGTATTGAATAGCATAATGGATCCGAACATATAATCTTCCACCAAATAAACCATATAGTAATCAACTACAAGATGTAATCAACACTACTAGTCACCCACAAGCACCAATCTATAGTTTTGGTACAAAGATTGAACGCAAGAGATGAACTAGGGTTTGAGAGGAGTTGGTGCTATGAAGATGTTGATGAAGATAGCCCTCCCCAAGATGGGATAGTTGTTGGTGATGATGATGATGATGATTTCCCCCCTACGGGAGGGAAGTTCCCCCGGCGGAATCGCTCCGCCAAAGGGCAAAAGTGCTCCTGCCCAAGTTCCGCCTCGAGGCGGCGGCGCTTCGTCCTGAATGTCCTCCCCTTATTTTTTCTAGGTAAAAATGACTTATATACCAGAAGATGGGCACCAGAGGTGGGCCGAGGAGGGTAGCACCCACCAGGGCGCGCCTGGGCCTCTTGGCGCGCCAGGTGGGTTGTGCCCACTTGGTGGTCCTCCTCTGGTATTTATTTGCTCCAATATTCCTTAAATAATCCATAAAAAATCCTCGGGGAGTTTCAGCTCATTTGGAGTTGTGTAGAATAGGTAGATTGACATAGCTTTTTCAGGTCCAGATTTCCAGCTGCCAGAATTCTCTCCCTTGGTGCATACCTTGCATATTATGAGAGAAAAGGCATTAGAGTTACTCCAAACTGCATTATTATACAATAAAACAACATAAATAACAGTAGGAAAACATGATGCAAAATGGACGTATCAACTCCCCCAAGCTTTGACCTCGCTTGTCCGCAAGCGAAAACCGAAATCGAAAAACATGTCCACATGCTTAGAGAGAGAGAGAGGGGTGTCGATAAAAACAAAAATACGGACATAGAAGCATCATGTGACTTATTATAACAACAACAGACTTCAATATAAAACTTTTATTATAGAACTTTTATCATATACTTCTCATGTAAAAGTGACAATTCATCACAACATTGAAGTATAAAGCATAAACTCTATTGGAAACCAACAAACTATGTTCTCAGTCAATTTTGCAACTACAATTCATCATCTTTTCTAGAAGGGTCACGTATCGGAGCCTTTAGGCAAGTCCACATACTCAACCATTATTTAGTCTTCTATGATTGCTAACACTCACCGCGTACACATGAGCAAAACGTTTCAACCAGACACAAAGAAAGATAGGGGCTTATAGTTTCGCCTCCCAGCACACTCACCTCAAGGGTGATGTCAACAATAATAACTTATGCTACCCATATTCAGCTGGACATATGTGCCTAGATCTTTCCTCACCACATGATGCTTGCCAAAGGAGAAAAAATAAAAGGAATAGAGAGAAAAACTTTGACTCTTGCATAAAAGTAAATACATGAAAGTAAAAGATAGGCCCTTCATAGAGGGAAGCAGAGGTTTCCATGCGCTTTTTTTGTATTCTCAACCCCTTAGTGCAAGAGAACGTCACATTATATTGCCCCTTGTGACGGCAACCTTTATTATGCAGTCTGTCGCTTTTATTCTTCACCGTCACAAGTTCGTACAACGCTCATTTTTCCCTTACACTAAAATATCTCACATTTTTATAAGCAATTTTTATTGCCCTTTTTGCACCGATGTCAACTTACTTGAAGGATCTTACTCAATCCATAGGTAGGTATGGTGGACTCTCAAACAAGATAGGGTTTAAGGGTTTTGGATGCACAAGTAGTGTCTCTACTTAGTGCGGAATTTTTGGCTAGCAAAGATAGGGGCAAGCACCATATGTTGAAGGATCTATGGCAATATGACTTCTATGTGAGTATGAACAAACATAAATCATTAAGTTGTCTTCCTTGTCCAACGTCAACAATTTTGGCATATAATATTTTGATGGGTGCTCACAATCACAAAAGATTTCCATGATAGTGTATTTATATGTGAATCTTCTCTTCCCTCATTAATTCTTTCATGTGTTGCATCATTGACCAATGCTATGTTTGTCAATCTACAATAAAATTTTCTACTTATACTTTTCCTTATGTAATGTCATCACTTACCATAAGATTAGCATATGATCTTTTCTTTTTATTTCCTTTCTTTTTTATTGCAGCAAAAAAGTAAAGAAGGCAAAACTCAAACTAAACTTTATTATCTCTCGCACACGATTACAATGATTGATCACTAAGCAAACTCACAAAAAGAAAGGATCTAACTAAACTTTTATTCAGCTAATAGCAAAAGATAACCATTGGTCGAACTAAGAAAATAAAGGCAAAAGATAGTGGAGGTTGATACGATACCGGGGCACCTCCCCCAAGCTTGGTGAAATCCAAGGGGAGTGCCCATAACGAATACTCAGTTTTCTTTTGGTGGTGATGAAGAAGATGGTGGTGATGAGGTAGAAACAATTTTGTCCAATATATCGCTGAGCATATCCCTTAAGCTACGAATCTCTCGAAGAGCTTGACGGAGCAGCTCAGTGTTCTTCTCTACTTCAGGCATGATATGCTTATTTTCCGGACCGCAAGAGCTTGACGGTATATGCACACGAGGAGTGTTTTAGAACCCATAATTATGAATCAAATTGTGAAAGTTGTTTCGATGTAACCTGTGTAGGGGCCTCCTTGTAGGGAGTTCTTCCAGATCTCCTGGGCTCTCTTGATTGCCTAGGGATCTCATGGCTTGGTGGGGGTTAGGATGAGTGGAGATACCAGCCAGGGTCCCTCTCTTAGAAGCCGGAGGGTGAATTCCGAAAGAGTCCCCCTAATCTTCCTCCATAGCGATCTCCTCAAATTCCTTTTCTCTGGATTCTACCTGAAGCAACCAAGCTTCACCTTCTTCAGTGTTGGAGGAGGGAGAAGACATGATGCCTGGCTCAATAGATCTGATAGAAAACAACAAGAAAATAAAACATGGGATTTCTTCGCGGTATGGTGGTTAACAGGTTCAGAAGGTATATATAGATTTTTTTATCTTGGGGAACAAGCAAAACGGAAGAAAAACAGAGATTGGAAAGTATCCGAGGTGGGCACAACCCACCTGGGCGCGCCAGGCAAGCCTTGCGCTCCCTGGTGTATCATGCCCACCAGGGTCACTTTCCTGAAAGTTTCTTATTTACCTAATCTTGTAAATATTCCAAAAGTGACAAAAATATTTTTGCAGATTTTTCGGAGTCCGTTTACTTACCGTATCAGGTACCTCCTTATTTTCACGATTCTGGAGTGTTCCAGAAGGACTCTTTTATGTGTTCCTCTGGTGTCAAAGTTTGGATAACATTACTTTCAACATTAATTGGCGCACCTAAGATATAGTGTTTTATTCTTTGACCATTGACAACCTTCGGGTTTGTCCCTCCAGCATTATTTATTTTGATAGCTCTGGAACTATAGACCTCCTCGATGACATAGGGTCCTTCCCATTTGGAGAGGAGTTTTCCTGCAAAGAATCTGAAAGGAGAGTTGTACAAAAGAACATATTCTCCTACTTTGAACTCACGCTTTTGGATTCTTTTGTCATGCCATCTTTTAACTTTTTCTTTGAATAACTTAGCATTTTCATAAGCCTGGGTTCTCCATTCATCTAATGAGCTAATATCAAATAACCTCTTTTCCCCAGCAAGTTTGAAATCATAACTAAGTTCTTTTATTGCCCAAAATGCTTTATGTTCTAACTTAAATGACAAACTTTTCCATATACCATTTTATATGGAGGCATACCCATAGGATTTTTGTAAGCTGTTCTATAAGCCCAAAGTGCATCATCTAATTTCTTAGCCCAATTCTTCCAGGACCTATTAATAGTCTTTTGTAAGATTAGTTTTATTTCTCTATTGCTAAGTTCAACTTGACCACTAGACTGAGGATGATAAGGTGACACAATTCTATGATTAAAATCATACTTAGCAAGCATCTTATAGAAAGCACCACGAATAAAGTGTGAACCACCATCAGTCATTAAATATCTAGGGACTCCAAACCTTGGGAAAATAACTTCCTTAAGCATTTTAATAGAGGTGTTGTGATCAGCACTACTGGTTGGAATAGCTTCTACCCATTTAGTAACATAATCAACATCAACCAAAATATGTGTATACCCATTAGAGGAAGGAAAAGGTCCCATAAAGTCAAATCCCCAAACATCAAATGGTTCAATAGCAAGTGAATAATTCATAGGCATTTCTTGACGCTTACCGATATTACCTATTCTTTGGCATTCATCACATGATGAGACAAACTTACGGTCATCCTTGAAGAGAGTAGGCCAAAAAAACCAGATTGCAATACCTTATGAGCGATTCTGTCTCCCGCGTGATGTCCTCCATAAGCTTCGGAGTGACATTTCCGTAGGATTTGTTCCTGCACGCTCAGTTACACAACGTCTAATAATACCATCTACTCCTTCTTTATAAAGATGCGGGTCATCCCAAAAGTAATGTCTTAAATCATAGAAGAATTTTTTTCTTTTGTTGGTATGTGAAACTAGGTGGTATGTATTTAGCAACAATATAATTAGCATAGTCAGCATACCAAGGTGTACTATAAGAAACATTTGTTGCAGCTAGTTGTTCATCAGGGAAGCTATCATTAATAGGTTGTGGGTCATCAAGAATATTTTCGAGTCTAGACAAGTTATCAGCTACGGGGTTCTCTGCTCCTTTCCTATCAGTAATATGCAAATCAAATTCTTGTAACAGAAGAACCCACCTAATGAGTCTAGGTTTAACATCTTTCTTTTCCATAAGATATTTTATAGCAGCATGATCGGTGTGAACAATTACTTTAGAATCAACAATGTAAGATCTGAATTTATCACAAGCAAACACCACTGCTAAGAATTCTTTTTCAGTAGTAGCATAGTTTCGTTGAGCACTGTCTAGAGTTTTACTAGAATAATGAATAACATTTAATTTCTTATCAACTCTTTGTCCTAGAATAGCACCAACAGCATAATCACTAGCATCACACATAATCTCAAAAGGCAAGTTCCAATCAGGTGGTTGAACAACATGTGTAGTAATTAAGGATTTCTTTAGTCTTTCAAAGGCTTCCATACAATAATCATCAAACACAAAGGGAATATCCTTTTGTAAAAGATTAGTAAGAGGCCTAGAAATTTTAGAGAAGTCTTTGATAAACCTTCTATAGAAACCAGCATGACCAAGGAAACTATGAATACCTTTGATATCTTTAGGACATGGCATTTTTTTCAATTGCATCAACCTTGGCTTTGTCCACCTCAATGCCTGTTTCAGAAATTTTGTGGCCCAAGACAATACCGTCATTGACCATAAAGTGGCACTTCTCCCAATTCAAGACAAGATTTGTTTGTTCACATCTCTGCAAAACTCGATCAAGATTGCTTAAACAATTATCAAAAGACCTCCCATAAACAGAAAAATCATCCATGAAAACCTCAACAATCTTTTCACAAAAATCAGAGAAAATAGCAGTCATACATCTTTGAAAGGTAGCAGGTGCATTACATAAACCGAAAGGCATAATTCTATAAGCAAATGTTCCAAAAGGACAAATAAAAGTGGCCTTTTCTTGATCAGATTGTAAAACGGGTATTTGTGAAAAGCCAGAGTATCCATCAAGGAAGCAAAAAAGTGTGTGCTTAGATAGTCTTTCTAACATTTGATCAATAAAAGGCAGAGGGTAATGATTTTTCTAGTAGCTTTATTTTATTTTCTATAATCAACCATTCTATAGCCCGTGACAATTCTTTGTGGAATAAGCTCATTCTTATCATTAGGAACAACAATAATACCGCGCTTCTTAGGGACGCAATGAACAGGACATACCCATCTACTATCAGCTATAGGATAGATTATACCTGCTTCTAGAAGTTTCAATATTTCTGTTCTTACCACTTCTTTCATTTTAGGATTCAACCGACGTTGGTGATCAACAATTGGTTTAGCATCAGGTTCCATATTAATCTTGTGCTGACATAGAGTGGGACTAATGCCCTTAAGATCATCAAGAGTATATCCAATAGCAGCCCTCGGCTTCCTTAGAACTTTAAATAATCTTTCTTCTTCATGTTCTGAAAGGTTAGCACTAATAATAATAGGATATATCTTCTTTTCATCAAGATAAGCATATTTCAAGGTGTCTGGCAATTGTTTTAATTTGAACATAGGATCACCTTTAGGTGGAGGAGGACCTCCTAGAGTTTCAATAGGCAAATTGTGTTTAAGCAGAGGTTGTTGTTCGAAGCAAGACCAATAATTTAATCCTTACAAGGAAAGTCTTTCTTATGAGGTTGTTTACTAAACTTGGAAAAAATAAACTCATGAGATTCATCACCAAAGCTAACACTGAAAATTTGTTTCTTACAATCTATTTTAGCATTGACGGTGTTCAAGAAAGGTCTACCAAATATAATGGGACAAAATTCATGTTGTGGGGTGGTAAGAACAAGAAAATTAGTAGGGTATTTTACCTTCCCACACAAGACTTTAGCATCTCTAAGAATCCCAATTGGTGATATAGTATCTCTATTAGCAAGTTTAATAGTAACATCTATGTCTTCTATTTCAGCAGGTGCTATTTCATCTCTAATTTCTTCATATAAGGATAAGGGAATAACACTCACACTAGCACCTATGTCACATAACCCATGATAATAGTGATCTCCTATCTTAACTGAGACAACATGCATGCCAACTGGTCTATGTTTATCTTTTCCCTTAGGTTTGGCAATTCTTGAAGCTTCACCACAGAAGTAAACAACATGCCCATCAATATTATCATCTAAGAGATCTTTAACCATAGAAACACTAGGTTCAACTTTGATTTGTTCAAAAGGTTTGAATGTTCTAACATTACTTTTACCATAGTTGAATCTTTAGCATGTTCCTTCAGCCTAATAGGAAAAGGTGGTTTTTCAATATAAGCAGTGGGAACAACTGGATCAACATTGTAAATGATAGTTTCTTCTTTATGTTTTACTGGTTCTTTAATTTCCTCTTTAATTGGTGGGTGGTATTTAAACCACTTCTCCTTAGGGAGATCAACATGAGTAGCAAAAGATTCACAGAAGGAAGCTACTATCTCAGAGTCAAGTCCATATTTAGTGCTAAACTTTTGAAAGGCATCGGTATTCATAAAGGATTTAACACAATCAAACTTAGGTTCAATACCTGACTATTTACCTTCATCGAGTTACCAATCTTCAGAGTTATGTTTAATTCTTTCTAAAAGATCCCACCGGAATTAAATAGTCTTGTTCATAAAAGAACCAGTACAAGAAGTATCGAGCATGGTTTGATCATTACGAGAAAGCCGAGCATAAAAATTCTGGATAATAATTTCTCTCGAGAGCTCATGATTGGGGCATGAATATAACATTGACTTAGCCTCCCCAAAGATAGAGTGATACTTTATCCTTAACAAGGCCAAAAATTATATATATAATTCCGATCACGATGAACTAGATGCATAGGATAAAATTTCTGATGAAATTCCAATTTCAAACGGTTCCAGTTCCAAGATCCAATATCATCGCATAGCCTATACCATGTCAATGCTTTTCCCTTCAAAGATAAAGGGAAAACCTTCTTTTTATCTTCATCTCCGGGCAAACCTGCAAGCTTAAATAATCCACAAATTTCATCCACATTTATCAAGTGCATATCAGGATGTTCGGTTCCATCTCCTGCATAAGGATTAGCTAGCAGTTGTTCTAACATACTTGAAGGAATTTAATATTCAATATTTTCAGTAGGTGCAGTAGGTTGTGGGGTAACTAGTTGTGGTTCTGGTCGAGGTGAAGATACCCTGAACAAACCCCTAAAAGGATTGTTTTCCATAGTAACAAGTGACAATAAATTTCAGCATGTAGTAATAATGTTTCCTTACCAATTTCCACTTACCAAGAGCGCTGTCGGTGTCAAAACCGGCGGATCTCGGGTAGGGGGTCCCGAACTATGCGTCTAGGCGGATGGTAACAGGAGACAAGGGACACAATGTTTTTACCCAGGTTCGGGCCCTCTCGATGGAGGTAAAACCCTACTCCTGCTTGATTAATATTGATGATATGGGTAGTACAAGAGTAGATCTACCACGAGATCAAAGAGGCTAAACCCTAGAAGCTAGCCTATGGCATGATTGTTGTTTGTCCTACGGACTAAAACCCTCCGGTTTATATAGACACCGGAGAGGGCTAGGGTTACACAGAGTCGGTTACAATGGTAGGAGATCTACATATCCGTATCGCCAAGCTTGCCTTCCACGCCAAGGAAAGTCCCATCCGGACACGGGATGTAGTCTTCAGTCTTGTATCTTCATAGTCTAGGAGTCCGGCCAACGGTGATAGTCCGGCCATCTGGACACCCCCTAATCCAGGACTCCCTCAATAGCCCCTGAACCAGGCTTCAATGACGACGAGTCCGACACGCATATTGTCTTCGACATTGCAAGGTGGGTTCCTCCTCTGAATACTTCATAGAAGATTTTGAACACAAGGATAGTGTCTGGCTCTGCAAAATAAGTTCCACATACCACCATAGAGAGAATAACATTTACACAAGTTCAATCTGCTGACGTATTCCGTGGCATGACATCACACCATGACCAGGCCTTTATTCGAATCATTTTTACTGTTCCACCTTAGTGCGTTTAGCGAAGCGGTTTCCTTGGCACATCTTGTCAAAGCAGAGATCGTGTCCCCTTATTTCGGGATTTTCATCAATACGGGCGTGGGTAACCCAACCTTGCCCATTGGCACGCCCCCTCTATCGAAGGAGAGTCTCAAACGGACACGGGGAGGGCTCTTGGTATTCAACCTCTTTATAACGAGACCAAGGCCTGCTCCTTTCTTTCAATCTCAATCGAATCCGCCCCTCGCCTTGAGTTCCAACACCCAAAGCTCCAGATTCAGGCGCTTCGGACCTTCGACAATGTCCGGCTCCGACCTGCAAGGTCGGTGGATGCCTTCTTCCATCACGGAAGAAGACGTGCTAAAGCTGAGAGATGCCAGGTATCTAACCGGCGAAATTTCGCATAGGCTGCTTGCCCAAGGGCAGGTTATTCCTACTCCCGAGCCTGGTGAGAGCATGGTGTTCGTGTCTCACTTCCTTCGGGGTTTAGGCTTCCCGACGGACCCCTTCGTGAGGGGGCTCATGTTTTATTATGGGCTGGAATTCCACGACTTGGATCCCGAGTCCATCCTCCACATCTCATCGTTCATTGTCGTATGCGAAGCCTTCCTCCGTATTACCCCTCACTTCAGATTGTGTCTTAAGAACTTCAAAGTGGAGCCGAAGATGATCAAGGGGCAGCAGACAGAGTGCGGAGGGGCTGTTATAAGCAAAAATGCTGACGCTCCATGGCCCGAGGGCTCTTTTCAAGAGGTGCTCGATTTATGGCAACAAGAGTGGTTTTACATCACCGCTCCCAGGGGCACCAAATGGGTGGCGCCACCTGCCTTCCGCCCGGGTCCTCCACAGCGGCTGGCGTCATGGGTCAACAAAGGGCTCGACTGGGGGCCATCCAAGGACGTTCCTCTGCCATAGGGTCGTATTCGAGACCTCCAAGAGAGAGAGATCAATCTGGTCGTAGTGGCGCAGGTCATGCTGATTCGGCGCCTTCTGCCCTGCAAACGTTGCCCCCTCCGTCTGTGCGAATTTAATCCGGAGGGACCACGAGCTCTCCAACACTTCATGGGCGCGACGCCCGTGGAGATGTATAAACTGTTCTTCGGATCACAAGAGATGTGTCCGGACTTGACCGAGGACGCAGGTCTGAGCTGCAATCGCCCGGATACTCAAGTAAGTAGTCCTGTGCCCGGACATGCTATCCGTACATTTATCATAAACTTTCCCTTTAAAGAGTTGTCCCTTGAACAGGAGTGGATAGCGAAAGCAAAACTAATAAGGTGTCCGGCCCCCCTACCTGAGACCATGCCGGATCCTGTGTTAACCAAGATGCTGGAGCCTGCGCGTTTGGAAGAGGGCAAAGGGGGGAACAGGGAAGCTACTGCCTCCATGAAGGAGGCTTTCAAGGAAGGGGGGATTGAGAATCCCTCCCTCCAGGGGGAGAAGAGGACCGCTTCTGAAGATCCGGAGGCCAAGGCCTCAAAGCGGGGGAAGAAATCTTCACCAGAGGGTCCTGCGCCAGGAGAAGCCCCGGCCGCACTATTTCCCCAAGGGAATCAGCCCTCCAGCAAGCCGTAAGTAGAAAGGGGAGTTTTGTAATAAGGGACATCCCTGTTTTTATTTCTGAAGATAACCGAAGTTTTACCTTGTAGTTCGGATCTCAGCCCTTCTCAGCAGAGCTCATCTTCGGGGGATCTTCGTCCGGAGATGATGGAGAGCGAAATGCCTCCATCTGCCGCACCGTTATGCGGGGCGGACGACCCTGAGGTGTCGTCGCAGAGGGTTTCCCCGAGTCCGGCAGGGCCGGGAGGTCCGGCACCAACTGGTGTACGGTCGGAGGAGCTGAAGGATCTGCTTGGGCGAGCATCTATCTCAGAAGATCACCGTGCGTTAATGGGTATGGTGATTGAAAGGATTTCATCCGCTGAGAGCGGATTGCATGAAGCCGTCAGAAGTTTACTGACGGGGTTTGAGGTACGCGAAAATGATATACCTTCTGACAGTTTTGCATATAGAATGCGCCCTGTATAGATAGTAGCCCCTGAGACTCAGTACATTGTCGAAAGTGACAGCGCACCGAGGATCATAATCTCAGTTGTAAGATGTCGCCTGTCCTATATAGGTGGCGGAGCGTCCGGTGGCCAGCCGGACTGATGAATTTGCCGAACTGAAGCGGAAACTTGACGTGGCGGATGCGGACATCACGCTTGTCAATAAGCGACTTGACGAGTCACAAGGTATGTGACTTCTCCGCGGACACCTGGTAAGGGAGCTTGACACCCGTGCCTTACAACATGTATGCTTAATGCAGATGGTGCCGCTGCTATGGAGGACCTTCGGGCGGAGCTCGCCCGAGCCAAGGAGCAAGCCAGAAAAAGTAATGCGGCTACCTTAAAGGCGGCCGAAGAGCTAAAAGCCAAATAGGCTGCTCACTGCCGAAGCAGGGAGGAAATGGACGAGATGGCCGTGAAGTTAAAGAATGCTACTGACCGCTGCGAGTTTCTTGAAAAAGAACGTCGAGTGGAACAAGAGGACCTGAAAAAGGCCACTACTGAGGCCAAGGATGCTCGCTCTGCGATGAGAGCTATGAAAGAGGAGCTGCGTTAGGCCGAAGATATTACGGCTGGAAAGCCTTTTCTGCTGCGGAGGAAATTTACGGATCCTAAGTATGCTCAATTGGGCCAGCTTTGGGGTGCGGAGGATGCTTATCTGGATTTGGCGGCGAGTGCCGCAGACGCGGTCGCACACTTCCGAGGCCACAAGGATCACGGAATGGAAGAGCTTTTTTGGTCGCAGTTCCATAGTCCAGAGCATCCGCTTCCATTGACCGATCGTTTGGCCGAATGGGCTGAGCTGAATAGGTTGTCCGGACTTGCCATGAAGGATGTCGTGACTCATTTGTGGCCAAGCAGGCCTGAGCCGAAGAGTTATTTTGGCTTGGTGCAACAGTTCCTTGGTGCGGTGCCACATATTGGTGCAATGAAGCGGTCATGATGCATAGAGGGTGCGCGGATGGCTCTTGCCCGTGTCAAGACATGCTGGGCAGAGATGAAGGCCACCGATGTTGCATCCCAGGATTCGGACAGAAGCCGAGTACCTGTCAAGCACTATTTTGAGGAAGTCCTGCAGGGCGCTCGTTTAATAGAGACGCAGTGCTCGAAGGATATTATGTTCTAATGACATGTATGATTTGTGAAACGATGTTTCAATGTAATATAAGGGCTTTTTATACTTGTGCATTCAAGTATTGAAATACCTCTTGTGCGGCCATTAATGTATATGTGTATATAACCTGAAAGATGGCAGTCTTCGGCTTCAGCCCCCACGCATATAGTGCGGGGGTGTTTGCAAAAAAAGCGTGTTTTCACACTTAATCCAACGTCTTGGTCCTGTGAAGGAGGTGATAGCGTAGCAAACTAGGCAACCGAACTATAATGCTTTATCACTTTCACTTAGCCATAGGAGTTCGATGGTGGGGCTACTATATAGCCCCTAGGGGCACCGCGCTCTCCGAATTCAGGGCGCGTATGTGCCTGACCGGGAAACGGTCCTTCGTTAATGCGGAGGAATTCTAAACATTCCGGTGGGTCATCGAGTGGTTGACCAGTCTCATGCTATATCACGACAGTCAGTTTTCAGCTTTCTCTACTAAGGTGCTCACCCGGCCGAACCGGGGCACAATCGCAGTAGTTCTCCTGGTGCCGCGTTAGCCGATAGAGCGGAACGTAAGGCAGCAAAACACAGGAGTCGGGCAAACCCAACATTTGACCAAAGACATGATTCGGAGCTGATGCATATAAGGCCTAACTCGAGACACCGAACACTCCCTAAGGTATTCAGTCTTTATGAAAACGGGCAGAACAATGCCCTAAGCCCCTAGTGTCTAGGTACGCACAAAAATTTCTGACGCGGCCGATGCCAAAACGCCAGCCTCCTCCTCGGTTATAGCAAGAAACCGGGGGATGTGTAACAACAAAAAAGGTTTACGCAGGGTCTTAATCTGAAGTGAATCCTTGCAACGGGTCCCTGCTGCACGTCTGCGCCTGTGTCTCTGTTGTGCCGTATCCTAGACGGGTATAGCACGGCGTTCATCTGTAAAAGAGAGGAACTTAGTTGAAAAAAAAAGATCGTGCAAAAAATGTATTTTAAAATAAACAGAGTATGATTCAAAAAATGAATAAAATTGAGCTTTATTGTCTCTTGTTGTACATGCGTGGAGCCCCTTGTAAGGGGGGCACGCGGCTAGTAAGCCCCTTGTTTATTTATACCGGAGTCGCCTAACCGTGTCCGGGGTCTGAATGACCTTTTTAGGTGCTTTGATCAGCAAAGCTGGATTAGTGTGTGGCTGTCAAGGCAGTCTCACGTTCTTCCGTATTTGAGGAACACTCGAAGTTTCCCTTTAATGAGATGATGCCGCGTGGACCGGGCATTTTAAGTGTAAGAGATGCGTAATGCGGTATTGCGTTAAACCGGGCGAAAGCTTCGCGTCCCAATAGTGCTTGATAGCTACTTTTAAATGGGGCGATGTGGAAGACTAACTTTTCGCGACAGAAGTTGTCGGATGAGCCGAACACAACTTCTAGCAGTAGAGAGCCTGTACAATGGGCATATGGGCCTGTCATCACTCCTTTAAAGGAAGTGTTTCTATGGCGAATTTTGGTTGGGTCTATCCCCATTCTACGGATTGTGTCCTGATATAGCAGGTTTAGATCACTGCCGCCATCCATTAGGACTTTTGTAAATTGAAGTCCGTCGATTATAGGATCTAATATCAAGGCAGTCAATCCTGTGTTCTGGATACTTCCGGAGTAGTCCTGATGGTCGAAGGTGATTGGTTTTGACAACCAGTGTTGGGACTCCGCTGGGGTAGACCGTGCAGCGCGTATTTCAATGGGCGCCGCTCTATTTTTCGCTATTTTCACTTGAAGTGAGTTTACTGGTTTGACCTCTTGGAGGAAATTCTTTTGTTTTCTGGTGCTCTGCTTGTGGGGTTCGTCATCGTCCTCACTTGGTGTGTCGATGTCACGCCCAATATGCGACCCTATCCAAAAGGAACTCGAAGGTCCCACCAAGGATAGACCCGCATATTGAAACACTTTTGCAAGGTGGATATCATTACATCAACATTACATAATAGATGGGGATACACACAAGATGCATACAATGCCACACGAATACAACATCATCATACATAACATCAACATCCGACTATGGATGAAACACAAACAGAAACTGAAACGACATCCACCCTGCTAGCCCAGGCTGCCGACCTGGAACCTATCCCCTGATCAAAGATGCAGAAGAACTCAACGCAAGCAAGCATCGCTCTCGCTCGTGATCATCACATAACCTGTACCTGCAACTGTTGTTGTAGTAATCTGTGAGCCACGAGGACTCAGCAATCCCTTTACCATGGGTATCAAGACTAGCAAAGCTTAAAGGAAAAGGAAGGGGTAAAGTGGTGAGGCTGCAGCAGCGACTAAGCATGATATGGTGGCTAACATACGCAAATAAGAGCGAGAAGAGAGCAAAAGGAACGGCCGTGAAGCTAGCAATGATCAAGAAGTGATCCTGAACTCCTACTTACGTCAAACATAACCAAAAACCGTGTTCACTTCCCGTACTTCGCCGAAAACAGACCATCACGGCTACACACGCGGTTGATGCGTTTTAATTCGGATCTGATGTCAAGTTATCTACAACCGGACATTAACAAATTCCCATCTGCCGCATAACCGCGAGCACGGCTTTCGAAAGTTTATACCCTGCAGGGGTGTCCCAACTTAGCCCATGATAAGCTCTCGCGATCAACGAAGGGTATACCTTCTCCCAGGAAGACCCGATCAGACTCGGAATCCCGGTTACAAGACATTTCGACAATGGTAAAACAAGACCAGCAAAGCCGCCCGGATGTGCCGACAAATCCCAATAGGAGCTGCACATATCTCGTTCTCAGGGCACACCGGATGAGCAAGACGACAGGTTGGCATAGACCCTAGTTGCCCAGGGGGCGCCGGACATCGCTCGGTTTGGACCAACACTTAGACAAGCACTGGCCCGGGGGGTGCTAAAATAAAGATGACCCTCGGAGCGCGACTCCCAAGGGAAAAAGGGCTAGGTGAGGCAAATGGTAAAACCAAGGTTGGGCCTTGCTGGAGGAGTTTTATTCAAAGCGAACTGTCAAGGTGGTCCCATAAATCACCCAACCGCGTAAGGAACGCAAAATCCGGGAACATAACACCGGTATGACGGAAACTAGGGCGGCAAGAGTGGAACAAAACACCAGGCATAAGGCCGAGTCTTCCACCCTTTACCAAGTATATAGATGCATTAATAAATAAGAGATATTGTGATATCCCAACCAAAATCCTGTCCACCATGGAGCAATCTTCAACTTCACCTGCAACTAGCAACGCTATAAGAGGGCTGAGCAAAAGCGGTAACATAGCCAATAAATGGTTTGCATAGGAAAGGTGTCAAAGGTTAGAGGTTCATGGCAATTTGGGATGGCTTGATAAACAGATGATAGGTAGCGCAGCATAGGGATAGAACGAAGCAACTAGCATAGCAGTGATAGTAGTGAGATCTAGGGTAGCGGTCATCTTGCCTGAAATCCCGCTAGGAAGAAGAACGAGTCCATGAATAAGACGAACGGATGAAGCCGAACCAAGCGTAGACGAACGAATCCTCACGATCGCAATGAAACAGGAACTAACAAGAAGAAGTACACAACATGGTAAACACACCACACATAGACAAGACATGATGCACAACTAGCATGATGCATGACAAATCTACATGAATCTACTCATGGCAAGAGATGATGCAAACAAGAGCAACACATCAAGGCAAGTTTAAATGAGGCCGGGAACAACATATAACAATTCCGGTAAGTCCTCATATGCATATTTCGAAATTGGTCCAGATCTGAATAAACCTTATGTTCAAGTTGTTAAACAGCAAGTTAAGATGCACAAAGATGATCTACACGAGATTCTAGTCAAGTTACATATAAGGTTCATTTAGTTCGGAGCTACGGCCTAGATGATATGAGCAAAACAAGTTAAACATGGCATTGCTGCAAAAGGCATTCAAACATCAAGAAAACACACCAAAACAAGGATGCAACATGATAATATGAAGCTACATGCAATTCTAAGCAAGTTTCATATAGAGCACACTCAAAACGGAGCAACGGTTCAACACACACACATGGAACAAGTTTAAAGGACAAGCTGTCCAAAATAGCAACTAGGCATATTGCAAGCATCAAAACAATATGCTACAACATCTCAACATGAAAACAAAAGACATGGGCATGATGTACAGGTAAAGCATAACAAAACATGAACACCGAGCTACCTCCAGAAATCACTAGAACATACTCAAACACACATGGCAAGATTGTAAATAATAACAATTCAGACTTTGCAGAAAATAACATCAGGTTGCAATGTTTAGAGCTATCAAACAACATGTTACAGGAACTTATCATGGCAAACAAAGGAATGACATGGTACTACTAAATGCATAGATCAAAAGTCCTTTACTGACCATAAGCCAAAAAGGATCAGAAAATATGACGGCACCCATGTAAACATAGCAAGTTATAATACAGATTCAAACATGGTAGAAACAGAATTATGAAGGCATGTTAATGAGCTTGTGCAACTCACTATAGAGCAAAACATGGCATGGCAAGGCAACCAACAGTAAGAAGACATATTTATGAAGCTAAGCAAAGCAATAACAAGTTCATAGCATGCAAGGATCAACTACAACAACCTTGGCAAAATTGAATAACATGTAAACAATCTGCCAGGAAACATTTTGAAGCAAAAGTAGAGCATGAAAATGACATGCTAGACTACTCCATAATTGCAACCAAGGGCATGAATGGATAGAGGAAAACCATATGTCCAAAACATCCTTACTGAAGTATCTCAAAATATACATGGATCTCTCTGTAGCATCATGTTTACATGGCATCAAAATAACAGCAGAACAGGGACTGAAAACAGCAACATCACGATGCCTAGTTTGCATGCTTGTGCTAGTCACCACATTGATCACAAAAATACATGGTTAGCACCTCTGTAAATAAGACATGGCATAGTTCAAAACACATGTAGACATCAACCTCATATGATGCACACATCAATCATGGTAAAAATGACAAAAGAGCTCGTTCTGTTAACAGACAGCAGAAAACATTATGAATCACTCTTACAACAATGATTCAGGCATCAATATGACCTCAAATGAACATGATGCAATGGAATGAAACGATGTACTCATTGAGACGAACAATTTGACATATTACACGCACAAAACGGAGCTACGAATGCAGAGATATGACATGGCAAAGAATGCATCAAAATGTCAGGGACTTGGTCGATTTCAGTAAAAAAACAAGTGAGCGGGATATAGCAAAAATGTGCCCATGCGAGGAAGGGAGGGTTGCTCACCCTGGGCTTTGGCCCAAAACAGAGCTGCAGGCTCGGGGGCCGGTGGCTGGGCCGGGCCTCCCGCTGGGCTGGAGAAGGGCCCACACGGGCGCCCCTGTCGGTCAACGCTAGGACTTGCGGGTGCGGGCGGCGCACGGCAACCGGCAGCTCGAGCTCGCCGGCGTCGAGGGAAGGGTCGGCGAGGCGGCCGCGCAGGACGGGCGGAGGAGGCGGATCCGGGCCTAGGCCTGCCGGATCTGGTGGAGTACTGTGGCGACGGGCAATCTACGGGGATGGCGGCAAGCTCCTTGCTCGATGCCATGGCAGAGAGAGAGAGAGAGAGAGAGAGAGGTTAGAGAGAGAAGCAGAGAGGAAGACGGGGCAGGGCGGAGGCGCGCTCACCAACGCGGCGGCGGCGGTCGGCGGAGAGGCCGCCGGCGAGGCAGGCGCGGTCCGGCGCGGCGGCACCGGCCAAGGCGGCGGCAAACTCGGGGGCGCGGGCGGAGCGGCGCCCGCGGGTCACGGCGGCGGCGGGACGGGCCGAGCGGCGCGGATCTGGGCCCGCGCGGGCCCTGGATGGGCTCCGCGGGCCGGCGGCGCGGGGAGAGAGAGAGGGCCACGCGGCGGCGCGGGGTTGGATGAAAACAGCGGCGGGGTGACGTGGCGGCTTGCTATTGGCCGAGGCGAGGTGGCGGGATTCTGTCCGGCCGGACCGGACGTGTCCGGCGGCGCGGGGTGGAAGAAGGCTAGGGTTCATGTGCGCGAAAAATCCGGGAGGGGCACACATTTATAGGTAGAGGGAGGTAGGAGAGTCCAAATGAGGAGCGGTTTTCGGCCACGCGATCGTGATCGAACGACCGAGAGCATGGAGGGGAGTTAGATGGGCTTTGGGCCACTTTGGAAGGGGTGTTGGGCTGCAACACAAAGAGGGCTTTTACGGTTACCCGGTTAACCGTTGGAGTATGAAACAACCTCCAAATGGCACGAAACTTGACAGGCGGTCTACCGGTGCTATACCAAGGCCACTTGGCAAACCTCGAGCCATTCCGAGAAAGTTTAATACCCGCACACGAAGAGAGGCAAGAAGGGGACGTCGGATGACATAGGAGCGCCGGATTGCAAAATGGACAACGGGGAAAATGCTCGAATGCATGAGACAAACACGTATGCAAAATGAAATGCACATGATGACATGATAAAATGCAACATACAAGCAAATGACATGGCAACGACGGTGAATAACTGGCACACACCTGGCGCATCGAAACCGAGGCGTTACAACACTCCTCCACTAACAAGAGATCTCGTCCCGAGATCTTAGGACCGAGACGGAAGGGAAAATTGATGAGGTGAAACAAGAACTCAAGAGAATAAGCAAAGAATCGAGAGCACTCAGGAAGAAGAGAGGAATGACGAGAATGACGAGAATCGAAAGCTCACGGAATCTGATAGACTATGAAACCACTTCGGTTAGAATGAGATAAGAAATGAATAAGACTGAAAGGATTCAGGCAGCACTCCGGCTGAACATGGAAAGAAAAGAACAAGAACTTGAGAGGATGGAATGATACTTGATGAAGACATGACACAAAACCTCCGGAAAGGATTGAAAGAGTTGAATGAAAAGAACGGAGAAGAAAATGACAACTTGTGCCACGAATGAAATAGAAAGCAACTTTAGAAGAAAAGATTGAATGGAGTTGTTGAGAAAATTCAACAACGAAAGAATAAGCTTGTTGTGGTCTTATAGGTAACATCTCAAGATCATCAGGTGATAACCGACCACAAACGGAAAAGATTAAATAGCTGAGAAGAATGAAGAAATGCAAAACTCCACTTCAAAATAATACGAAGATTTAATTGCACCTGAGAAGCAAGAAGACGGATACTTGAACTCCACCAACAAGAATCTTGATGAACTCTTCAGGAATGAATTAAATCATGAAGAACCACCATGAAGAACTCCAGTACAAAAGGATGATGAGATAGAATTAAGGATGAAAGAATAAGATGAGCCTTGCTGTGATTTAGATGGAGGTTTCGACAAAATGGCTGAGGAAATTGAACTCTGGAAAATAAAAATTAAAAGACTTGGAACTAGAATTTATTCATTAAGAACAAACTCTGAAGGAAAGGATTACTCACTTGGATGAAATAAGAATAAGATTTATTGTATGCTTATCCTTCATCAAATTAACTTGATGACAAGCAACGGATTTGGCATACTACTTATTCTCATAGAAAGGATTAAGAGGGATATAGCATGAACTTGAGGAAGGTATTGATGGGACCACCGATGGGATTGGAAACAACGAATAAAATGATACGGTAGCAAAGGAAGAGGAATCTTGAACGAACCACGGTAAGAATTCGGAAATGACTGACGAAAGAGGATGAATCACCGGGAAGAATTAGAAGAAAAAATAAGCTGGAGGGGATTTAGATGTAAAAGAACAAAGAGATCATGAGCTGATTAAAGAACACTTGAACGAAGCACTGAGATAAATAGAGAACGATAGCTGAAATGTGAGGACGAAGAATTCTTCTTGAATGGTGGCCTCCGGTGAAAAGAAACGGGAATACAACTTCTGACATACTCCGGATGGGTAAGAAAGAATATCTGATAAATTGAAATAATTCGAGATGATAGCATGAAACTAGAACCACGAAACTTCGAGAGAACGGGCAAGATTTAAGAGGAACTCTTCTTCGATCTTCATAAGACGACGGGAAACACCACCAAAATTACTGAGATACTCCGGGAGAACGAAAAGCGAAGAGGTTAAGCCAACAATGAAAATGATTTGAAATCGATCTTGGAAAGGCAACAGACTGATGAAATTCATTCTTACGTCCGACTTGAAAAGAATTTGAGAATAACTCCGGGGGAATTAGAAGAGTCAGGTAAGATCCTGGGAAAAAACCTGTGGGTTAGGGCCCACTAAAATAGAACACCGTTGGAAAGGGATGTTGAAGAGGTAGATGATGCACCGGAACAATTGAAATATTTGAATGAGGTGGCAACCTCGAATTAATTCGAACACAGACGAATCTCCAGAGATGTCTAGAGCACTCCGGAAGGATGAACTGGCAAGAGGCGAACAAGCAGGGAAAACACTTGAGCTACGAAAAAGAATATGATCAACCCGAAAAACTTGAGTTGAATCCACCGGAGAAGAAAAAGAGATGAACAATGTCGAACAGAACGAGAATTCACCGGTTGAAATAATTGAGGGAAACCTGAAGAGGCTCCACACGAATGAAATTGATGCTTGAAACAGGCTCAGGCTCCGGGAAGAAAAAGGGTGGGAGGGCGGGAAAACAAAGGCAACTTGGAAGGGGGAACCGACGAACAACTTGAAGAGGAAACACCGGTTGAAATCATTGAGGAAAGAAAGCAAAGACTTCACACGAGTAGGATGGATACTCGATTACGGACTCCGGTTCCGAGAAGAAGAAGGGGTGGGCGGGTGGGAAAGAAAACAACTGAGGATTGAACTCAATGATGAAGAGGCTCGAGTCGACTTGACGAGAAATGCACCGGATGAAAAGAGCTGAGAACCAACGAACAAAAACTAACCGCGTGATCCTAAAGAAAAATTTGAAGGGGAAGAGAAGTAATTCAAAACACCTACGTCAATATTTCTTACCAGAGCGACGAAGGGGCTGAGGAGTAAAAATAATTCCTACTCTCCGATATAACGACTCCGAAAAACAGTTTTTTTTCTAGACTCAACAACGGCCAAACTACACGATCAACCAAGGGGGCTCCTAGGGTCAGTCGAGGCTCTGATACCAACTTGTCACGCCCAATATGCGACCCTATCCAAAAGGAACTCGAAGGTCCCACCAAGGATAGACCCGCATATTGAAACGCTTTTGCAAGGTGGATATCATTACATCAACATTACATAATAGATGGGGATACATACAAGAGGCATACAATGCCACACGAATACAACATCATCATACATAACATCAACATCCGACTATGGATGAAACACAAACAGAAACTCAAACGACATCCACCCTTCTAGCCCAGGCTGCCGACCTGGAACCTATCCCCTGATCAAAGATGCAGA
Organism: Triticum aestivum; assembly: GCF_018294505.1. Classification (NCBI taxonomy): domain Eukaryota; kingdom Viridiplantae; phylum Streptophyta; class Magnoliopsida; order Poales; family Poaceae; genus Triticum; species Triticum aestivum. The sequence continues at coordinate 373,454,028 of NC_057813.1, forward strand.
AGAAGAACTCAACGCAAGCAAGCATCGTTCTCGCGTCGTGATCATCACATAACCTGTACCTGCAACTGTTGTTGTAGTAATCTGTGAGCCACGAGGACTCAGCAATCCCTTTACCATGGGTATCAAGACTAGCAAAGCTTAAAGGAAAAGGAAGGGGTAAAGTGGTGAGGCTGCATCAGCGACTAAGCATGATATGGTGGCTAACATACGCAAATAAGAGCGAGAAGAGAGCAAAAGGAACGGTCGTGAAGCTAACAATGATCAAGAAATGATCCTGAACTCCTACTTACGTCAAACATAACCCAGAAACCGTGTTCACTTCCCAAACTCCGCCGAAAAGAGACCATCATGGCTACACACACGGTTGATGCGTTTTAATTCGGATCTGATGTCAAGTTATCTACAACCGGACATTAACAAATTCCCATCTGCCTATAACCGCAGGCACGGCTCTCGAAAGATTATACCCTGCAGGGGTGTCCCAACTTAGCCCATGATAAGCTCTCGCGATCAACGAAGGATATACCTTCTCCCAGGAAGACCCGATCAGACTCGGAATCCCGGTTTACAAGACATTTCGACAATGGTAAAACAAGACCAGCAAAGCCTCCCACTGTGCCGACAAATCCCGATAGGAGCTGCACATATCTCGTTCTCAGGGCACACCGGATGAGCAAGACGACGGGTTGGCATAGACCCTGGTTGCCCAGGGGGCGCCGTACATCGCTCGGTTTGGACCAACACTTAGACAAGCACTGGCCTGGGGGGGGGGGTAAAATAAAGATGATCCTCGAGAGCGCGACTCCCAAGGGAAAAAGGGCTAGGTGAGGCAAATGGTAAAACGTTGGGCCTTGCTGGAGGAGTTTTATTCAAAGCGAACTGTCAAGGGGGTCCCATAAATCACCCAACTGCGTAAGGAACGCAAAAATCCGGGAACATAACACCGGTATGACGGAAACTAGGGCGGCAAGAGTGGAACAAAACACCAGGCATAAGGCCGAGTCTTCCACCCTTTACCAAGTATATAGATGCATTAAAAATATAAGAGATATTGTGATATCCCAACCAAAATCCTGTCCACCATGGAGCAATCTTCAACTTCACCTGCAACTAGCAACGCTATAAGAGGGGCTGAGCAAAAGCGGTAACATAGTCAATCAATGGTTTGCATAGGAAATGTCTCAAAGGTTAGAGGTTCATGGCAATTTGGGATGGCTTGATAAACAGATGATAGATAGCGCAGCATAGCGATAGAACGAAGCAACTAGCATAGCAATGATAGTAGTGAGATCCAGGGTAGCGGTCATCTTGCCTGAAATCCCGCTAGGAAGAAGAACGAGTCCATGAAGAAGACGAACGGATGAAGCCGAACCAAGCGTAGACGAACGAATCCTCACGATCGCAACGAAACATGAACTAACAAGAAGAAGCACACAACATGGTAAACACACCACACATAGACAAGACATGATGCACAACAAGCATGATGCATGACAAAGCTACATGAAGCTACTCATGGCAAGAGATGATGCAAACAAGAGCAACACATCAAGGCAAGTTTAAATGAGGCCGGTAACAACATATAACAATTCCGGTAAGTCCTCATATGCATATTTTGAAATTGGTCCAGATCTGAATAAACCTTATGTTCAAGTTGTTAAACAGCAAGTTAAGATGCACAAAGATGATCTACACGAGATTCTAGTCAAGTTACATATAAGGTTCATTTAGTTCGGAGCTACGGCCTAGATGATATGAGCAAAACAAGTTAAACATGGCATTGCTACAAAAGGCATTCAAACATCAAGCAAACACACCAAAACAAGGATGCAACATGATAATATGAAGCTACATGCAATTCTAAGCAAGTTTCATATAGAGCACACTCAAAATGGAGCAACGATTCAACACACACACATGGAACAAGTTTAAAGGACAAGCTGTCCAAAACAGCAACTAGGCATATTGCAAGCATCAAAACAATATGCTACAGCATCTCAACATGAAAACAAAAGACATGGGCATGATGTACAGGTAAAGCATAACAAAACATGAACACTGAGCTACCTCCAGAAATCACTAGAACATACTCAAACACACATGGCAAGATTGTAAATAATAACAATTCAGACTTTGCAGAAAATAACATCAGGTTGCAATGTTTAGAGCTATCAAACAACATGTTACAGGAACTTATCATGGCAAACAAAGGAATGACATGATACTACTAAATGCATAGATCAAAAGTCCTTTACTGACCATAAGCCAAAAAGGATCAGAAAATATGATGCCACCCATGTAAACATAGCAAGTTATAATACAGATTCAAACATGGCAGAAACAGAATTATGAAGGCATGTTAATGAGCTTGTGCAACTCACTATAGAGCAAAACATGGCATGGCAAGGCAACCAACAGTAAGAAGACATATTTATGAAGCTAAGCAAAGCAATAACAAGTTCATAGCATGCAAGGATCAACTACAACAACCTTGGCAAAATTGAATAACATGTAAACAATCTGCCAGGAAACATTTTGAAGCAAAAGTAGAGCACGAAAATGACATGCTAGACTACTCCATAATTGCAACCAAGGGCATGAATGGATAGAGGAAAACCATATGTCCAAAACATCCTTACTGAAGTATCTCAAAATATGCATGGATCTCTCTGTAGCATCATGTTTACATGGCATCAAAATAACAGCAGAACAGGGACTGAAAACAGCAACATCACGATGCCTAGTTTGCATGCTTGTGCTAGTCACCATATTGATCACAAAAATACATGGTAAGCACCTCTGTAAAGAAGACATGGCATAGTTCAAAACACATGTAGACATCAACCTCATAGGGTGCACACATCAATCATGGCAAAAATGACAAAAGAGCTCGTTCTGTTAACAGGCATCAGAAAATATTATGAAGCACTCTTGTAACGATGATTCAGGCTTCAATATGACCTCAAATGAACATGATGCAATGGAATGAAAGGATGTACTCGTTGAGACGAACAAGTTGACATATTACACGCACAAAACGGAGCTACGGATGCAGAGATATGACATGGCAAAGGATGCTTCAGAATGTCAGGGACTTAGTCGATTTCAGTAAAAAAACAAGTGAGCGGGATATAGCAAAAATGCGCCCATGCGAGGAAGGGAGGGTTGCTCATCCTGGGCTTCGGCCCAAAACAGAGCTGCAGGCTGGGGGGGGCGGTGGCTGGGCCGGGCCTCCCGCTGGGCCGGAGAAGGGCCCACACGGGCGCCCCTGTCAGTCAACGCTAGGACTTGCGGGTGCGGGCAGCGCACGGCAACCGGCAGCTCGAGCTCGCCGGTGTCGAGGGAAGGGTCGGCGAGGCGGCCGCGCAGGACATGCGGAGGAGGCGGATCCGGGCCTAGGCCTGCTGGATCTGGTGGAGTACGGTGGCGACTGGCGATCGCCGGGGATGGCGGCAAGCTCCTTGCTCGGTGCCATGGCGGAGAGAGAGAGAGAGAGGTTAGAGAGAGAAGCAGAAAGGAAGATGGGGCAGGGCGGAGGCGCGCTCACCAGCGAGGCGGCGGCGGGCGGCGGAGAGGCCGCCGGTGAGGCCGGCGCGGTCCGGCGCGGCGGCACCGGCCAAGGCGGCGGCAAACTCGGGGGCGCGGGCGGAGCGGCGCCCGCGGGTCACGACGGCGGCGGAAAGGGCCGAGCGGCGCGGATCTGGGCCCGCGCGGGCCCCGGATGGGCTTCGCGGGCCGGCGGCGCGGGAAGAGAGAGAGGGACACGCGTCGGCGCGGGGTTGGATGAAAACGGCGGCGGGGTGACGTGGTGGCTCGCTATTGGACGAGGCGAGGTGGCGGGATTCTGTCCGGCCGGACCGGAAGTGTCCGGCGGCGCGGGGTGGAAGAAGGCTAGGGTTCATCTGCGCAAAAAATCCGGGAGGGGCACACATTTATAGGTAGAGGGAGGTAGGAGAGTCCAAATGAGGAGCGGTTTTCGGCCACGCGATCATGATCGAAAGACCGAGAGCATGGAGGGGAGTTAGATGGGTTTTGGGCCACTTTGGAAGGGGTGTTGGGCTGCAACACAAAGAGGGCTTTTACGGTTACCCGGTTAACCGTTGGAGTATCAAACGACCTCCAAATGGCACGAAACTTGACAGGCGGTCTACCGGTGCTATACCAAGGCCACTTGGCAAACCTCGGGCCATTCTGAGAAAGTTTAATACCCGCACACGAAGAGAGGCAAGAAGGGGACGTCGGATGACATAGGAGCGCCGGATTGCAAAACGGACAATGGGGAAAATGCTCGGATGCATGAGATGAACACATATGCAAAATGAAATGCACATGATGACATGATAAAATGCAACATGCAAGAAAATGACATGGCAATGATGACGAATAACTGGCAGACACCTGGCGCATCGAAACCGGGGCGTTATAGTTGAGCCCCTTGTGTTTGGCGTTAAGTCGACCGGAATGTTTGAAGACCCAACAATCTCTGTGGGTATGGTTTGCAGGCTTCCTGGGGGTACTGTGGATTTGGCATATCTTGTCCAAGATTTTGTTTAGGTTGGATAGCTCGTCGCTGTTGTCCTTAAGGGGCAGTTTTTTATTATTCTGCCGAGAGCTTTTGAATCCGGCGTTGACTGTCGTGCTCTTCGGACTGTTTCCCTTGGTCCGGCGCTGGTCCTTGTTGCATCGTGGTTTCCCATTTCCATCCCTGACCTCGGATGTACTTGGGTCGCTGGCGCTGCATCTTGCAAGCCAGCTATCCTCTCCCGCGCAAAAGCGGGTCATGAGGCTTGTTAGTGCAGCCATTGTTCTCGGCTTTTCTTGGCCAAGGTGTCTGGCGAGCCATTCATCTCGGACGTTGTGTTTGAAAGCTGCTAAGGCTTCGGCATCCGGACAGTCGACTATTTGGTTCTTTTTGGTGAGGAACCTGTTCCAGAATTTGTCGGCTGACTCTCTGGGCTATTGAGTTATGTGACTTAAATCGTCTGCATCCGGAGGGCGGACATAAGTCCCCTGAAAATTTGCCCGAAACGCATCCTCGAGCTCTTCCCAACTTCCAATGGTGTTTCCGGGGAGGCTTTTAAGCCAATGCCGGGCTGGCCCTTTGAGCTTGAGGGGTAAGTATTTTATGGCGTGGAGGTCATATCCTCTAGCCATGTGTATGTGCAGGATGTAATCCTCAATCTAGACTCCAGGTTCTGTTGTTCCTCGTATGCCTCTATGTTTCCAGGCTTGAATCCCGCTGGAAATTCATGATCCAGCACCTCATCGGTGAAACATAGGGGGGGTGCGGCGCCCCTGTATTTGGGTGTGCCGTGATGTTCGAATACTCGACGTGTTGCATGTTGCATTGCTTTCTAGAGCTTGCTTTCTTGGCCCATAGATAGACCTGACTGGGCCATCCTTTTGGTGCAGATCCTTATGCGGATCGCGTGACGGCTTGTGTGCGGTGCCGCTTGCCGCTCTATGTTTGCCATGTGGTCGTCTATCCGACCGGGCGGCCTCTTTGTTCTTTGATTGTGGGGGCTCTATGGCCTCCTCGTCAAATTCGGGCAGTAGTTTGTGCTTCGGGTAGCTCTTTGTTTGGCACCTATCGCTGTATTTGTCTGCGGTATTGAGTACTTTGCTCCATCTCATTCTGAGTGCGTCTTCCGCTGTTTTGAGCTTTCGCTTCTGCTTCTTCAGACTACGTGCAGTGGCGACGAGCCTTTTGTGGAGGTTCTTCTGCTCCAACGATGTGTCCAGCGTGAGATCGTCCGGACTGTTATCTTCGCCGGGGACGGATTGTTTATCCAAGTTATCCTATTCGGATGGTTGCTCGAGGGCATGTTCGTCGTCCGCCAATTCGCCCTGCTCTATGGCTGGGTCTGTATGGGTGCTGTCTTTGTCGAGGCGGGACTTTGAGCGGCGCTTACGTCGCCGTTTTGACTGCTTTTCGAGGGAATTATCCTTCGTAGCATCCCATTGTTCCTTGTTATCGCTTCCTTTAGATGTATCCACCATATATACATCGTGAGTTGAGGTGGCCTTCCAGTGCCCTGTAGGCGCTGGTTCTTGGTTGTCTCCGTCATCGTCGTCCATACCGTCGATGTCTTCGGAGTCAAAGTCGAGCATGTCGGTTAAATCATCGACAGTGGCTACAAAGTGGGTGGTGGGTGGGTGTTGAATTTCTTCGTCGTCCGTGTCCCAACCTTCCTGACCATAGTCCGGCCAGGGCTCTCCTGATAAAGAGAGAGACTTTAGGGAGTTCAGGATGTCGCCGAAGGGCGAGTGCTGAAAGATGTCCGCGGCAGTGAACTCCATAATAGGCGCCCAACCGGATTCGATTGGCAGGGGCGCGGAAGGTTTGGAGTCCAGAGAGGAGTCCGGCACCTTGGAGTCACGAGCTTCACAAAGGACAGGGATGGTATTCGGCTCTATCGCCGTAGAGGTAGCAGCCCCCGAGGCGGTGTCCAGCCACCCGTCCTTGATCGGCGCAGTCGGCTCCGAGCTAAGGGTCGGAGCGGACACTTGTGCGGCCTCTAGGGCACTGTCCGGCAGCAGAGCTAGATCATGCCCATCGTGACAGTGCAGCGCGCTTGGCTGTGGCTCGAACCCGTCAAAGATCAAGTCTTCTCGGACGTCAGCCGTATAGTTCAAACTTCCAAATCTGACTTGATGGCCAGGGGCGTAGCTTTCAATCTGCTCCAGATGGCCTAGCGAATTGGCCCGCAGTGCGAAGTCGCCGAATACGAAGATCTGTCCGGGGAGAAAAGTCTCACCCTGGACCGCGTCGATGTTGATGATCGAAGGAGCCATCGGGCCTAAAGGTGACGACACAGAGGAACTCGCAATGAAAGCACCAATGTCGGTGTCAAAACCGGCGGATCTCGGGTAGGGGGTCCCGAACTGTGCGTCTAGGCGGATGGTAACAAGAGACAAGGGACACGATGTTTTACCCAGGTTCGGGCCCTCTCGATGGAGGTAAAACCCTACTCCTGCTTGATTAATATTGATGATATGGGTAGTACAAGAGTAGATCTACCATGAGATCAAAGAGGCTAAACCCTAGAAGCTAGCCTATGGTATGATTGTTGTTCGTCCTACGGACTAAAACCCTCCGGTTTATATAGACACTGGAGAGGGCTAGGGTTACACAGAGTCGGTTACAATGGTAGGAGATCTACATATCCGTATCGCCAAGCCTGCCTTCCACACCAAGGAAAGTCCCATCCGGACATGGGACGGAGTCTTCAGTCTTGTATCTTCATAGTCTAGGAGTCCGGCCAACGGTGATAGTCCGGCCATCCGGACACCCCCTAATCCAGGACTCCCCTCAAGCGCTTCACTCCCGGCAACGGCACCAGAAAATTGCCTTGATGACCCACAAGGGTATGGGGCCAATTGTATCCCTTTTCAATAAGTAAGAGTGTCGAACCCAACGAGGAGCACAAGGAAATGACAAGTGGTTTTCAGCAAGGTAATGTCTGCAAGTGCTAAAATTGTAAGTAGCAGAGTAGTTTGGTAGCAAGATAATTTGTAATGAGCAAGTAATAATAGTAGTAAAAGAAGTGAAGCAAGGTAGCCCAATCCTTTTGAGGCAAAGAACAGGCCAAAATGGTTTTTTATGATAAGCAAAGTGTGCTTGAGGGTACACAGGAATTTCATCTAGTCACTTTCATCATGTTGGCTTAATTTGTGTTCAGTACTTTGATAATTTGATATGTGGGTGGACCAGTGCTTAGGTGATATTCTAACTTGAACAAACCTCCTACTTATGACGACTAGTGTATAAAGTAAGCAGAATAGTACATGCAATTTAACCAGATTGAAAAAGAATTACAATCTAGACACCATATGCAACATGCAACCACATATCATGCCGCCAAGTTAGAGCAAGCACCTGCGATGCTGGTGTAGAGGAAATGTGGTCATCAACTACATAGCTACATTCACTATGTTCATCTAGCCTTGATGTTTCTTGAGAATCATGTGGGGGGAGGCTGACCCTGCATTCTTTAAAAGAGCATCTTTTCTCACAGTAATCCCCGGGCTTGACTGTCTCATCATAAGTGATTGATGAGGGATGCACAAGAAAATTAGTTTGATGTAAGAACATATTTAATAGACAGATGTACTAGTATGTACCAAAAACAGGAAGGCATGTCATATTCAAAGGTATAATGTGTAAGCTAAGCAGATGCAATTTAACCAAATTGGAAGCAATACAATCTAGACACCCGACTGGAGTGGTGAGCATGATCATCGAGGACCTGAGAGCCTGGTGGGAGGCGGGCTACTTCGCCACCATCCTGGCTTTTTAGTTGGCTTCCAGGTGATGCATGTCTATGCTGGGCTTGTCACTGGCTCGGCTAGTGCCCTGACTAGCTATTTGTCTTCTGGTGCTCCCGGGATGGTGGTTCATGTAAAAAATATCTTTCCTTATCTTAATAAAGACTGACTTCAGCCTTTCGAATACAAGCTACACACCATATGCAACATGCAACCACATATGACATCGCAATGTCAAAGCAATCACCTAGGATTGTGGTTCATGGCGAGCGAGATCATCAACTCCAGAGCTACATTTACCGTCTCCATCTGCTGACACTTCACCCTTTATAACGCTGAAACACGTCTTGCCTAAGCCCAAAGAAAGTTGGAGCTGCTTCTCTCTTTTATTTAGTGCTTCTATCAAGCGGTTGGAAGAGTCTGAAATACCCATGCATAAAAAAACAATAGTGAGAGTATATGTGAAGTGTGTGCGGAACTAGTGCACTGTAAAAGTAGCAGATAGCAGGTGGCTGAAAATAAATGACTGGAGACATATGATAGCTCTACAACATTGCATGGCAAACAAAATTAGATTCTACTCCGTATGATTTTGTAATATTTGAGCACAGGGATGGATGGGAAATGCAGGTACTCCTCCAGCACACCACTACATGTGTCTAACAAAATAATAGTTGATTCAAAATAAATAGGCCAGTCGATTTTCTTATGAACCATCCGATCTAGAAGGAACAGGCAGATGGCATTTGTTTACCTCCCGCCAGTCACTGTTGACGATCTTTCTCGAACCGCCAGCGATCACCGGCCCAAACCCCTGCCTCCGCCGCCCCGCCCTCCCCTCGACCTCACACCACCGACGTGCTTGGCAGCAGCCCCGGCCATCCCTTTAAGCCCGGTCGACCACTAGATCGGGCACCAGTAGCTCCTAGGCCCCACACACCCCTAAGATAAACACCGAGGCGCTGCTTCCCTGGCGTAATAGGCGGACTAGCACCTATTACACTGGGGAATGCTTCCTTTAATTGGGAATCAACTGACCAGGAATTGAAATCCAGGGGCGACGGACCTCTAGCTAATGTGAAATAGTATATGAGGAGAAGCCTAGTGCATTGCGAGTTACTAGGAACATCTAGTATCAGGAAAAAGCGGTCAACTAGTGTCTTTTGTGGGATGAATATCGTGCAAGCAGGGACATAAGATTTGCATGAATAAGGAAAGAGGAGTACCATTTTCGGTTGCCAGTGCTGCGTCCTCCTGATGTCACGACGATTTTCTTCTTTTTACCAGGGGAACCGATGTTTTGGAGGAGGGTGGAGCCTTGGATGAACCCATGGCCAAATTGTTGACTGTGTTGTGGTGGCCGTCTGTCGGCGGAGGGGAAGCAGATTCGAGGCGGCGAAGGACGACGTAGCGGGAACAACTCCGGTGCGGTGGACGGTGGTGACATTGGAGCGGCAGCGTTGAGGCGCAGGACGACGTGGTTGAAGTGGCTCAGGTGCGGCGCACGCTGGCGTCCTGGAGGCAGCTCGGCCTCGGCTTCAACTACTAGCCGTGGGGGGTGTTGCAGTTGCGGTAGACGGCGACGTCGGGGTATCAACTTTGGCGTGATGGAGGAGGGCGGTGGTTGATGGGTGAGATGGGGTGGCAGACAGATGACGCCGGGGTTTCGCGGTTGGTGGAGAGGTAGTTTTGGCGCCCACGAAGTATGAATGGGGAATCAGACGAGGGGGGGGGGGCTAAGTGGGAAGCATGTTTCGGTCTGGGACGCGCTTGTTTTTTTTTTTGAACAGATGGATGCGCTTGTTTGAAATTTGGGGAAAGTACAAACTTGCCCCCCTCTTAAATTTCGGACCTACTGCGGGTCGGGGGTAGGATGGTAATCCCAGGTGTCCCAAATAGTGGGCGGGAGCGATTTCGGCCGCGCGCATGTGTGCTTAGGCGGCCATTGTGTATGAATGTTTTTCGGAGGAGGTTGCATGGTGTCTAGATGAAGCTACAAACCTACCCTAGTTTAGACCTTTGGACATTAGGCCGGTAGGTTTCACAGGTCGGAGTTAGAAAAGTAATTTTCTTCTACCAAACATTCGTCTCACGCGGTTTCAGGCGAGTGAGGCTCTTTTGGCGCTTCGTTCGAAATTTTGAAACACAAGCATTCACGTTTAGAGTACTCTTGAACTATGAGGATTGACCTAAATAGACAACGTTATATTTGACCTTGTATGTTTGAAAACCTCATTAAATTATGCGCTTCTTTTGGAAATTTTGACACTTGAAAATCCTATAACTACCCTCAGAGCTCTTGTTCTTGCCCTGCCTCAGAGCTCCACTTCCATGGTGAACTACCCTCTTAACCCAGTCACCTTCCTCCCGCCCGGGTTTGTAGTCGAGCTCGGTCCGGCGGACCGACTGGTGCACAGCGGCATGGTGGTTGGCCCCATTGCTCCTCTCAGCCATGAGTTCTTGGCGATCGTAGAGAGCCATTATGTCCCTCTGCATCATCGTGCTCTGATCCGCAACCAGATCGTGGCCCTCCTACACGAAGCGCAGCTCTTCACTATCGAGGTAAGTGATCATCCATTTGGGATTGGAGTTTTTGGCTTTATCAACTCGTTCTTGAGAGATACTGCTGTGGCCACCCCGTTTGAGCTTGAAGAGGAAGATCTGCTTGTCACTTTTGTTCCCCACAATGAAGTTCTTAATCGTCATACCACCTCATTTGGTCCTGAAGTTTGGTTGATGTTTTTTGGCTTCCCTTACGACTATCAAACTGATTATTACATCACTAAAGCTTTGGGTGGTTATGGCTCCCTCGTCTTGTGGTAAAATCCAAGGCAAGATTGCAGATTTATGTTGCTCAAAGTTAGAGTACTCCGCATGTGTTTAATCCCGAAGAGTTTTGTTGTGTGGCAACTCGGAGGTGCCAGGGATTGTTGGACAGTACAGATCATGATTCTTCGAAGCAATGATGGCCATGGTCTGCTACCTGAAGTTCCTCCCGCTGATGAAGAGATGCCACCTCCTGACGGCGAGCCTCACCCTCTGTTTGGCCCTGATCTGACTGCGAAACAACTGTATCAACAGCAAGTGCACAACTGGCTTGTGCAGAATGGAGCTCCTCCTCCTGGCAATGGTGGTGGCTAGGACAATGCTCCGGATGCTCACGATAATGTCAATGTGGGTTGGGATGCATGGCATGCTCCTCTGCCTCTAGCCATGCATGGCTTAATGCTCAAGGCTTCACCTTCCAAGATGGCATAGTTCCTACAAACAATATCACTGACAATGCATATCAAGCCTGGAATAACTCCATCACCATGACTGATAGCTCAAGCTCCGCGTCTTCTGATCTAGGTATCGTGCAACACTCAATAGTCGTGATGCCAGCTCCACCTATGCCTTCTGCAGCCCTGACCATCTCGGTGTCTCTGCATAATCAAGGGATCTCTTTTGTCCTGTCTGCTCAAGGAGATGAGCTTCTTACTGTTCTGCTGGATGACCCAATCCCACGCCAAAATCTGAACACCTTCATTTTTCATGCTCTTTGTCCGATGATTGCCACATTTGGTCCCTGGAGCTCTGGCTATGGACTGTGTTCTCCCCGCTCTGAAGTTACTGTTCTTGTCACTGCTGATTCTTCAGGCATTAGTTTCATGCAATAGCCTTCGGTTGCTCTGCCTACACCCTCAACTGTGCACATTCAAGAGATCCACCCTATTCAGGAGATTTTGGGCGGTTCTGAGGTTGCATCTGTTGAAGAGAATTCTCTCCTTCTGGAACCTATTGTTGTGGTCAGCCTCTCAACCCTGACAGTTTTTGAAAGTGTCACCTTGCTGTCTGCTGAGACTGATAACCCGCTACAGCCAGCTTCTGATGTCAGTTTTTTAGGGCCGACTGCTACACTTGATCTTAACCATGGCATCTTGACTGATCCACCAACCCTGCCATGTGCTCGCCCCAGACGCCCAAGACCTGCTGCTCCTCTTTCCATGGTGGATGTTCGGCATAGCTCGCACCCGAACAAGTATAATGGCTTCAAGGTCCCAGCGCTAACTGACAATCGTGCGTACACCTCTAAGGTCAAGCCCAGGTTGTCTCCTTCGATTGGATCTTCAAGTTCTGCCCCTATTGCAGCAGGTGGCATTCCTCCTCCAACCCCTGTCTCAACTCTGCAAGACATCGGCATCAACAGGTGCGCCATCCCAGAAGCATAGCTCACTACTGAAGCACTTCTTACCACGCCGGCTGTTACTGCACCAACAGCTTCAGGTACTCCTTCCGTCCAGGATCAGGAGGAGGGTCTCTCTGCCCCTCTAGAGTAACTTTACCTCCGTGCCATGCCTTCTTTACGCTGCTGGAATGTTCTCTCGTGGAATATCAGGGGTTTAAATTCTAAGAAGAAACGCTTAGCTCTTAATAATGTGATCATCTCAAGTGGCTACGCCGTAGTTTGTCTTCAGGAGACTAAGTTGTCTGACGTTACCTCTGCTTTTGATAAAACTTGCTATCCTCGTCAGTTTGATCAGTTTGCTTTTGTTCCCTCTCGTGGTGCTTCGGGTGGGATTCTCACCATTTGGAAAAGCTCTATTTTCTCTGGCACCATAGTTTCAAATGACATGCATGCGCTAGTTACCACTTTCGTCAGTACGCAATCCTCTCAATCCTGGACACTAGCGAATGTTTATGGTCCTTGTGCTGGCGAAGAACGCGATATCTTTACTAATTGGCTCTATGATGTGAGCATTCCTAATGGGCAAGACTGGTTATTCCTCGGCGATTTTAACTATATGCGTGCACCTGATAACCGTAACAAGCCTGGTGGAAACATGCAGGACATGATCACCTTTAACGACATCATCCATAAACGGCAACTTATTGAACTGCCAGTTCAGGGCCGTGCTTACACTTGGAGTAATATGCAAACTGACCCTCTCCTCGAGCAAATTGACGGGTTTTTTACAACGCTTAGTTGGAGCATGGTATACCCTAAAACCTTGGCGAAACCCCTTGGCGAACCGGTATCCGATCATATACCCTGTGTAGTCAGTATTGAAACTAATATTCCTCGCAGTAAGATTTTCCGTTTTGAGTCGTATTGGATCCTTCACCCAGGATTTATGGATGTTGTGCAAGAGGTATGTGAAAAGCCTGTTAGGTCAGAGAATGCTGCAACTAAGCTATGCCGCAAGTTCAAAGCCCTGAGGCATGCACTGAAACGCTGGAGTAAGAACATCTCCCGCCTTTCTATTGCTATTTCTAACTGCAACTGCGTACTTGCTGATCTTGACAAGCTTGAAAACAAACGCACACTCACTATACCAGAGGCGAACTTCAGGACAATTCTAAAAACACACTTTCTCAGGCTCCTCCAGTACCAGAAGCTTTATTGGAAAAAACGCTGCACTATTAGGTGGATCAAATTTGGAGACGAAAATACTAAGTTTTTCCAAGCCATTGCAACTGAAAGGTACCGCCAGAATAACATTGCAAGCTTTCATGATGACAGTGGCACAATAATTGAAGATCACCCTAGTAAAGAGGCTCTCCTGTTCCTCACTTATAAAAATCGGCTTGGCTCCACTTCAACCTCTGATATGAAATTCTCTCTGCCAGACCTCATCAAATGATCCGATAATCTTGATGGCCTGACAGAGTCGTTCACACAAAAATAAATTGATCAAGTTATTAATGACATGCCCCCAGATCGTGCACCTGGCCCTGATGGATTCAGTGGAGCTTTCCTCAAGGCTTGTTGGCCTATCATCAAGCATGATTTCTATGATCTATGTGCTCAATTTTATGATGGCGGTCTAGATATTAACAGCATCAATGATGGGCTCATCACGCTAATCCCAAAAGTCAACTCCCCGGAAACAGTAAATGATTACAGACCAATCGTGCTTCTGAACAGCTGCCTCAAGTTGATTACAAAACTTCTAGCCGATCGGCTACAATCTTCTATATTGGACTTAGTTCACCGCAATCAATATGGCTTCATTAAGGGGAGGACTATACATGATTGCCTTGCCTGGGCATATCTGTCACATCCCTAGTTCTGGTATGCTCTGAGCTAGCTAGTCATGTGTTGCATCATGTTTAATTTCTCTTAAACCTGAAATGGGGATTGTTCAAACCCTAGCACCAGATCAAATCAAATAGGTTCAACCTAAAATAATCTTCAATGAACCGAAAATGCCTTTGGAAATGTTCATGATTTTTGATAAAGGTGAAAACCTCTGCCAAAAATGACGAGCATATTTCTTGGCCATTTATGGATTTTTGAATTAACTCATAAAGTATTTGAATTTGGGCATTTGAATGCTATACATAATTTAAATGCTCAAATAATTCTGAAACTAAATGTGGGTTGTTGCATACATTTTCAGAAGGTGCCCACAATTATTTTTAGGATTTTTAGAAGTGCTCTGGTATTTTTAATAAAGCCCAAACAACTACAGAAAATAGAAAACAGAAAGAGATAAAAAGGAGAGAGAGAAAGGAAACTACCTGGGCCACCTACCTGCAACCGCACCGGCCCAGCTCCTGTTCTGGCCTAGCCCACCAGGGGCTCCCCTGTCGTCTTCCACCTCCTGCCAGTGGGCAGGAGGGCGTGTGCCCGACGCTCGCCGGCACGCGCCGGCCACCTCCACCTTGCCTGCCTGTCTCCTCGCCGCCTCGAAGCGCCCAGACGACGCCACGGAGATGCCAAACCCCCTCGACCTTTTTCCCATGCTTCTCCCCTCCTTTGCTCCTCTCTCCCTCTCGTACCCGAGCACCACCATTGCCGCCGCTCGCCGCTGCTGTGTCCACCGCCTCCCCCTCGCTTCCCCGACCGGTCCATGAGCTCCGCCTCGACGTCCTTGACCTCCTCGCTCCGCCACTCAACGCCGGGCGCGCTCCTCTGGCCTCACCGAGCCCGTCCCCGACTGCCGTCACCGGAGATCCCCCTCACCGCCTCGCCCAGCTCCGATCTCCCCTGAGCCCACTTCAACGGCCGTTGCAACCGCCGTGAGCCACTGACTCTTCTCCCTTCCTCCGTTTTTCTCTCGTACGCCGTAGCCGCCGTGCCACTTGCGCCCAATCGCCGGCCTCCCTAGCCACTGCTGCTTGCTTTGCTGGATGCGGGTGAGCTCTGGCTCCCCGTGGGTGCTTTCCGCCGCTCATTTGGGCGCCAGGAGAGTAAAGCCGAGCCCCTCCGCCACACCTGTCGTCATCGGCGTCGAGCCGCCGACGAGTTAGCCTTAGTTGACCAGGGGGTTAACCTCCCCTGGGTCTATGACAAGTGGGCCCAGGCCCCTGCTAATTTTAGTTAAGTGTTAATTAAGTTTAATTAGCCTGCTGATACTGACATGTGGGCCCAGGGCCTTAACTAAGCTAGATTAGGATTAGATTAGTGCTAATTAATTTAGATTAATTAGTTAGTCACTGACGTGTGGACCCCACACGGCAGGGTTGACCTGGACCCGGTCTGTTGACCTGCTGACGTCAGACAGACGTCATGCTGACGCAGTTAACCTTTCTCTGGATTTATTCTTATTCAGGAAATTCCAGAAAATATCCAAAACTTCAAAAATTCGTATAAATTCAACCGTAACTCAGAATGAAATAAATTATATATGAAAAATGATTAGAAAAATCCAATCTATCCATCTGTACCACTCTCATGAATGTTAAAACAACTTATAGCTGCTGTTTAGGCCAAATCATATGAATGACATTTAAACCTTCACATATGGAGTTTGAATTTGAATCTTTGATTCAAACGAACTCCATTTAACCAGTTGCTAGTTGCATTAGCTCAAATCACAGCATAGTGCCATGTCATGATCATGCATCATATTGTGCATTGTATTGATTGGGTTCTTCCTTGTTTGCCGGTGTTTGTCCCCTCTCAGTAGACGACATACCGACATCAGTTCGATGACACCAATGAAGAGCTATACTATCTTCAGAAGTGCTAGGCAAGAAAAACCCACTTGTTCATTCCGATATAATCCCACTCTCTCGCTCATGCTCTCTTTTACTGCATTAGGACAACAACGATTCAACTGTTACACGCTGCGGTAGTTGAACCCCTTTCCTCTGCATGACCTGTCATTGCCACAGTAAATAGATGAAACCCACTAGCATGAGTAGGCGTTGTTTGAGCCCTGATGTGCCTACTCATTCATGCTTGTTTGTCATGCCCGCTATTGCTTAGAGTTGTGTCAGGTCTAATTCATCGGGGATGAATTGGAATGCGGTGAACATGTCCTACTGTTGAGTGCTAAGTGTGTGAACACGATTTGGTAAAGGTAGCGATGAGAGGCCATGTAGGAGTAGATGGTGGGTTGTCTCATTGAAACCATCCTCAGGATCTGAGTTCTGCGTTTGTGATCCATGAACAATTACTACCACACATTGGGTTCCGGTAACTCGACCCCTCTCGACTTATTAATCAACATGATCTCTGTCCATGAGTTGCAACTAGTTGCTGGTGTTTGTAGGTAGTGTTAGTAGTCTACCAAGTGGCACCCGGTACAGGTGGGCTTGGGACAGACTAGGCACAGTGGCCCGGTGTACCAAGTGGCACCCGGATGGTGGGCTTGGGAACCCTGCACACATCGTTTGGGGCCGTGAGCGACACCCCGGCCGGATCTCCTTGCAGATGGAACCTGAATAGGCGTTAAACCTGGACTAGAGACTTGTGTGGTTAGTCAGGTCGTGGCCGACTCCCTCGCCAGGCTTTCGCTTGAAGGTTTCCAAGATACATGACGTGTACATGGTGGTAAGTGGCGAGAGCGTGTGTGAAGAAGTACACCCCTGCGGGGTTAACATTATCTATTCGAATAGCCGTGTCTGCGGTAAAGGACTTCTAGGTTGCCTGTATAGTTCATAGACAAGTGAAAGTGGATACTCTAAAATATGCAAGATAAGCGTGAGTGCTATGGATGGCGTTCTCGTAAGGAGACAGGAGCGGATCCATAGTGGTGTATTGATATGGTGAATATGTGGACTCATGTGTGCCACCTCAAAAGAGTTACTTGCAGTCGTAGTTCAGGATGGCCACTGAGTCAAAGCTGGCTTGCTGCAGTTAAACCCCACCATCCCCTTTTGTTGATAATGATGCATATGTAGTTAGTTCTGATGTAAGTCTTGCTGTGTACATTTGTACTCACGTTTGCCTATTTTATGTTTTGCAGAGAGACTTCAATCTCATTAGTAGTTCCTCGTGGACTTCAATGTTTAGCTTGTTACCTCAGCTACGATCTTGTGCCCTCGGCAGGATCTAGTAGATAGTCAGGCTTCTCAGCCTTTTTTTCATTTGTAGATGTCTGTACTGAGACATGTTAAGCTTCCGCTTGTGCTTTGACTTGTGTGCTATGAATGTTGGGTCATGAGACCCATGTTTGTAATATCTCGCTCCTCGGAGCCTATTGAATAAAATACTTGAGTTGTAGAGTCATGTTGTGATGCCATGTTGTATTTGAACATATCGAGCATATTGTGTGTATGTTATTGAAATGCTTGGTATGTGTGGGATTTGACTATCTAGTTGTTTATCCTTGGTAGCCTCTCTTACGGGGAAATATCTCCTAGTGCTTCCACTGAGCCATGGTAGCTTGCTACCGCTCCAGAACACTTAGGCTGGCCGGCATGTGTCCTTCTTCGTTCATGTGTCTGTCCCTTCGGGGAAATGTCACGCGGTGTCTACTGGAGTCCTGTTTGCCTGCTACATCCCGGATTACCGGAGTCCTGCTAGCCCAGCTGCTACAGCCTGGATTCACTCGTTGATGACCGACACGTTTGTTGCTGGGTCATGTATGCCCGTCCCTGTAAGTTAGCGCCACTTTGGGTTCACGACTAGCCATGTCAGCCCGGGTTCTTTGTCATATGGAAGCTAATGACACTATCATATACGTGAGCCAAAAGGCGCAAATGGTCCAGGGCCTGGTAAGGCGACACCGGTGGGAATACCGTGCATGAGGCCGCAAAGTGATATGAGGTATTACATGCTAGATCGGTGTGGCATAGGATCGGGGTCCTGACAGCTTTGGTATCAGAGCCTGACTGCCTGTAGGGTTACCAAGCCAAACTGGTCGAAGTTGAGTCTAGAAATTCTTTAGTTATATAAGGGAATTGATTGGGATGGAACGTAAGGCTCTTTTTACTCCTTTACCTTATGACCTTGTGATCTAAGTCATCCTATCTTTCCTACGGGGTCAAGGAACTAGGCTATCTCCTCTTTCTATCAGGATCACGTGTTACTAATCTGTAGACTTGTAAGATTGTTGGACTTAAGCCTCGTTTCAGTTCCTATTACTTTTGTGTGTTCATAGTTGGTCTTAGAATCTTGATATTGTGCTTCTGAGTGGTTATGCCACCATTTTTGTAGCATGTCTCAAATTCTTTTGAGCATTTACAGCTGTTATGCTGTCCGAGTCATCCCAGGTTTCTAAACAATCTGATGCATTTGCAAAATCCTTTCCCTCTGGTTTCGATGTTCCTTTAGGCCAGGTTAATCACACTAATTGTTGAGTTGAGGTATTCTATTGCCTCGACATATATGTTGGAATTATTATTATGACCCTAGGTGTCTTAGAGTACCACCTAGTAAGCTAGCCATGATTTGTGTTCCCAGTGTGATGATTCTGGCCGTCATTCTCGAAAGCATCCCGTGATGCCACTTAGTTAGTAGGCTTTCTATTCCTGGTTTCTTGAACCCGAGATTCACCCCACTTACTTCATGTTGATAGAGTTTGCTAGTTCCTTTAGGATATTAGTAACCTTTGCGATAGTCATCGAGGTCTGTGGTATATCCTTCTTCCAATACCATGAACCAATATGGCAGAAGCTCTTTGAACCAAAAGATCACAATAAGAGTGCTCTTAATGGGTTCTCCATTCAAGAATTATGAATCTGCCAGTCTTACCTTTCTGCATGGGTTATCCGGAAGAAACCTGTTGAACTTCGCTCGACATACCAACCTATGCATCCACAACTCAGAAAGATATATGTTCCTTTGAGTTGTCCCTCTTTAGTTGTATTCTGACCTTCGTCTATCAATTGATAGTAAGGAGTAGTTGTGCAGTCGTGTTCATCGATGCCTATTACTCTATGGTCCGTCAAGCCATTCTATTCCAGAATGACTAGGAGAAACAAACTCTAGTACCTTGTCCATTTCCAGGATTGGGTCAAAGTAGTTGTATTCCGCAGATCAAAATGCCAACTCAGTTCATGTTCTGTTCTACCTTGGAGTATTACCTTCTTTATATTAAGAATATCATGGGAATTGCACACCATCCTGTGAACTTTTGATACAGTGATACTTCTCGCCATCATTATTCATTTCTCGGCTCCCGCGTTGTTGCAACCGGAATGCCGACAGGTGAACTATGATGTGTGAAATCTATACTCCTAGCAACTCTGTTGCTTGGTAGTTAGAAGGACAATAATCTCATTCTTAGCGTGTTGATTATTGAATTATAATTCTAAGATTGATCATGCTTCTTAGTCCACTTTCCTGGTGCACTCTTCAATGGATGAGTTAGGATTCTGTCAAATCCTCGCTCATTTGATCATATCGTCTCGCCATGCAAATGCAAAATTGTTCTCGATCTTAATAACATGTCGGTGGTTCGTGATTTTCCAAATATCTTCTTGGAAGTACCACCAGGTTGTCCCCTGACCGATATGTTGAGTTTGCGATCAAGCTAATTTTCCAATAAACCACTCTTTCTCCAAGAATCTGTGTTGGATACCCCTGAGCTAGTTGGTTAAGCCAAACAACAACTTGGAGAGTTGGAAGATAAAAGCTTGCCTGGCTTAGTTCGTTTTAAAGGATATCTTTTTTGTGTGGGTGTTGAAGAAAGATGATATCTTCATTGATTGATCCTCGTGATCAACTGTTGGATCTATTGTCTTGTCCAAACTTTGATTTGAGTGTGGGCTATACTTAAATCAAATTAGAACCAATAATATTCGTAATGTTGTCTTACTCGTGGTGGTTTCCTCGAGCATACACCATTATATTCTTTGGGTCTGACCAATGCTATAACCTTGTCCACATAGTTGTGGAATTCCATCTCCATTGGAATTTTCATAAATTGTTGCTGAGCCCATCAACAACATTCTTATCTTCTCCATGACTCATGTTGAACATTAAGCTAGTGTTGGAAACTTGTGCTAGCATTTTCTTCGTGTTATCTCATGAAGGATATGTTTGGATGAAAGAAGTGACTTTCTTTAATTCACGTGCACTTGATGTAAGTTGTCGCTGTGGATCCGAGAAAGATTGTTTTTGCTTCCTCTGGAATCATCCCAAGTTAGTCACGCCTATATGCGAAATACTCTATGGTTTGATAGGTTGGCCGCCTCTATTCCATATGTGTTTCCTAGCACACCAAGCCACTGATTGATTTGTTTAAGGAGAAGAAGTTCCTTCTGAAGAGCAAGACTTATGCAAGGACTTTGATATCCTCGATGATGGTTCCCCTTCTGAACTCGGTAGTGTTTTATTATAAGACTACTATGTGGTCATGCTTGTCTCGGACAACACGTTCACATGTCATAGCGGAACCAGCTCATGTTTTGGAGCTTGCTATCGTAGTTCACTCCGCGAGAATCTCGCAATGTTATCTCGTCGGTTTGTGTTGCAAACTTTGTTTTCCAGACACGTTGTCTGAATTACCCTATTACCAACCATATCCGAATCTTAGGCAGATATGATGGTTGGAACTTCTCCCAAGAACTATGATATAGGTTCCAGTGAAGTGGACGCACCTTGCTGGAAGCACTATTATTGTAGTATCTTATTTAAGCCGTTTGGTCACTTCCCATGAGCATTTTGCATGACTTAATCTAGAAGTTGTTCCTTATGGATTTTGTGCTCCCGAAGTCCGACCTTTACTTGATGGCCATGTTGATGCTTTTTAGGCATGACTGTGGTAGCTAGAACATCAAGGATAACATTAGAAGCGGAGTGCTAAATGTCTCTTGGTCGATCATCCAGGTTTTGTTCCTTAGCATTGCTAAGGACAAATCTGATAAAGTGTTGCCTTCCTTTGCATTTGCATCGTCCATCACTATTCATCATGGTAGTATGATGTGTTGCTAGGATCCTCGACACGGATGTTAGTAAGACCTTGATGGGTATGGAAATGCTCAAGTTCCTGAGGGCACACTCAGTCACTAGGTTATAGCCTCGGTATCAACTGGAATGTGCCTCCCATTTGCTGAGCTATTCCATAACCATAGTTTCCTTTCCAATCTAAGTATGCCATTCCTTCAAACTCCACCAAACGATTGCTGTGATTTGCCTTAGGCTGATATAAAGAGCCTTAATGATCTCTATATCAAAGGTAATTCCTTTTGCCACTTAAGGGAATAATTCTACGGGTCACCCTCCTCCAAGATGTCTCGTTTTGGTGTCATGGCAACTCAACTCCTCGCTACGTTGGCAACCGTTCACCACCCTCTTAGGTGTGGAATATTGCCTACCTAGTGAACCTTTGTCAGGTGTTTCACTCCATCCCTCTAGACGTATGCTTTGTGTCTCAGCTCGAGAGATGTTTCAATGTCTCACTCTGTGAGTTGATCATGAGTTGTTCGACCTTCGATAAGATCGATCCCTCTAGAGTTTTCCTTTTCCTCTCATTGTCATGTTAGTTGGAGTTCTCAGGGCAAGACATCGAGACAATGATGGTGATCGAGTAAACGTTCTTATGAAGTGCCACCTGGATCGTGAAGATCATGTTAGTTTGTGTTCCCTCTTCATCTTACCCTACGCTTGAATCTCGGGACGAGATTCTTGTTTCGTGGGGGTGAGTTGTCACATCCCTAGTTTTGGTATGCTCTGAGCTAGCTAGTCATGTATTGCATCATGTTTAATTTCTCTTAAACCTGAAATGGGGATTGTTCAAACCCTAGCACCAGATCAAGTCAAATAGGTTCAACCTAAAATAATCTTCAATGAACCCAAAATGCCTTTGGAAATGTTCATGATTTTTGATAAAGGTGAAAACCTCTACCAAAAATGATGATCATATTTCTTGGCCATCTATGGATTTTTGAATTAACTCATAAAGTATTTGAATTTGGGCATTTGAATGCTATAAATAATATAAATGCTCAAATAATTCTGAAACTAAATGTGGGCTGTTGCATATATTTCAGATGGTGCCCACAATTATTTTCAGGACTTTTAGAAGTGCTCTGGCATTTTTAATAAAGCCCAAACAACTACAGAAAAATAGAAAATAGAAAGAGATAAAAAGGAGAGAGAGAAAGGAAACTACCTGGGCCACCTACCTGCAGCCGCACCTGCCCAGCTCCTGTTCTGGCCCAGCCCACCAGGGGCTCCCCCTGACGTCTTCCACCTCCTGCCAGTGGGCAGGAGGGCGTGTGCCCCACGCGCGACGGCACCCGCCGGCCACCTCCACCTTGCCTGCCTGTCTCCTCACCGCCTCGAAGCGCCCAGACGATGCCACGGAGATGCTGAACCCCCTCGACCTCTTTCCCATGCTTCTCCCCTCCTCTGCTCCTCTCTCCCTCTCGTACCTGAGTGCCACCGTCGTCGCCGCTCGCCGCTGCCGTGTCCACCGCCTCCCCCTTGCTTCCCCGACCGGTCCATGAGCTCTGCCTCGACGTCCTCGACCTCCTCGCTCTGCCACTCGACGCCGGGCGCGCTCCTCTGGCCTCACCGAGCCCGTCCCCGACTGCCGTCACCGGAGATCCCCGTCGCCGCCTCGCCCAGCTCTGATCTCCCCCGAGCCCACTTCGACGGTCATCGCAACCGCCGTGAGCCACTGACTCTTGACCCTTCCTCCGTTTTTTCTCTCGCACGCCGTAGCCGCCATGCCACTTGTGCCCGATCGCCGGTCGCCGCCCCAAGCTTGTTTCCGACGAGCTCCGGCCTCCCTAGCTGCTGCTGCTTGTTGCGTTGGATGCGGGCGAGCTCCGGCTCCCCGTGGGTGCTCTCCGCCGCTCATTTGGGCGCCGGGATAGCGAACCCGAGCCCCTCCGCCGCACCTGTCGTCGTCGGCGTCGAGCCGCCGCCGAGTTAGCCTCAGTTGACCAGGGGGTTGACCTCCCCTAGGTATATGACAAGTGGGCCCAGGCCCCTGCTAATTTTAGTTAAGTGTTAATTAAGCTTAATTAGCCTACTGATACTAACATGTGGGCCCAGGGCCTTAACTAAGCTAGAGGATTAGATTAGTGCTAATTAATTTAGATTAGTTAGTTAGTCACTGACATGTGGACCCCACACGTCAGGGTTGACCTGGACCCGGTCTATTGACCTGCTGACGTCACACAGACGTCATGCTGACGCAGTTAACCTTTCTCTGGATTTATTCTTATTCAGGAAATTCCAGAAAATATCCAAAACTTCAAAAATTCATATAAATTCAACCATAACTCAGAATGAAATAAATTATAAATGAAAAATGATCAAAAAAATCCAATCTATCCATCTGTACCATTTTCATGCATGTTAGAACAACTTATAGCTGTTGTTTGGGCCAAATCATATGAATGAAATTTAAACCTTCACATATGGAGTTTGAATTTGAATCTTTGATTCAAACGAACTTCATTCAACCTGTTGCTAGTTGCATTAGCTCAAATTACAGCATATTGCCATGTCATGATCATGCATCATATTGTGCATTGCATTGATTGGGTTCTTCCTTGTTTGTTGGTGTTTGTCCCCTCTTAGTAGACGACTGTCGGATTTCGGGTTCCGGCAGACCCTTGAGGTTCGAACTCTGGGGTGCGCGCGGAGATTTAACTCTCTGCCTGCCTGTTCCTCGCCAAACAGCTAGGATCTAAACTACCAAATAGAACAACACAAGAGACACAAGATTTATACTGGTTCAGGCCACCATTGTGGTGTAATACCCTACTCCAGTGTGTGGTGTGGTGGATTGCCTCTTGGGCCGATGATGAACAATACAAGGGAGAACAGCCTCGCGAGGGTCTGTTCTTGGCTGGCGCGACGAACTGCTAGGAGGAGTTCAATCTCTCTATCTACTGGTTTCTTGGTGAGGATCCCAATTGCTAGGTCAGGTCCAGATTCAGGATGCCCTACCCTAGGGGTGGCTAGTCCTATTTATAGGCAAAGGCCCTGGGCCTCTTCCCAAATATTGAGCGGGAAGGGCGCCAACAATTGGCCATTTTGAAGGGGAACAGCGGGTACACTTATCTTGACTAAAGTTGGTCCTCGCCTGTCAAAGGCTCTGGTGGTGATGCCTGATTGGGCTCCACAATGACTTCTCCCCTGCCGTTGGGCTGGTCTTGGTCTCGTTGCACCGAAATGGATGCCTTTACTTGATGCCCTCGCCTGCGCTTGCTCCCTTTGCACCAAAGAGGAAAGGTGGACACTGCGCGGGCTGGCGCCCGACTGGCGCCCTTGGTCGTCATGGCTTGCGTCATGGGCACCTCGCGAGGTACCCCGCCTTGAACTCTCTGACTCCTCGCGAGCCTGCCTGACGAGGCCGTGCCTGAGGAAGCTCCTTGTCATCCGCCCCGCGAGGCTTGGCCCCTCGCGAGGGTCTTGAGTTTGTGTTGATGAAGATGGGCTGTGCTGGGCCTCCTTTGAGCCACACCGCAGGCCGCAGGCAGGCAAGTCTGGGGACCCCC
Source organism: Triticum aestivum (assembly GCF_018294505.1). Taxonomy (NCBI): domain Eukaryota; kingdom Viridiplantae; phylum Streptophyta; class Magnoliopsida; order Poales; family Poaceae; genus Triticum; species Triticum aestivum. Next base: position 373,478,913 of record NC_057813.1, read on the forward strand.
GTTCCCAGAACGCCGACAGTAGCCCCTGGGCCCATGGCGCGCCCGAACTTGGTTGAGCAGAGAGGCGAAAGGGCAAGTGCGAAGCGTCGCGGGCCCTAACAGCCTGTGGCCTTGGGTACCGTGTGGCGATTGATTGGACGTGGGCGGCACTATTCCCCCCACGCTTCCTTATTTTATGCCTTGCTAGGCGGACTCGCTGCCGCACACAGCCGCTCCCCTTTCTACTGCTTGGATGCTCCCTGTCCTTTCTCCTCTCGAACTCCAGCTTCCGCATCCAACCCAATCTCGAACTTTCCCCCTCCCCTTTCTGCCGTCATGGCTCTGCCGAGGAAGGGAAGAGGGAAGAAGCCCATGCCGCCGCCTCGCTCATCGTCGTCGACGGCCCCCGCCGTCGATCGGCCGGTCATAATCAATCAAGAAGGCATGGGCAAGGTCATCTTGGCCCTGGCCACCATCTTCAACGAGTGCGGGAGGACAACGGCCTGGCCCGCGTCTTGCTTTTCCGTTGACAGGATTCCCACCGAGGTCCGGTACTTTGCCGACGCCCTGTGGGCGGGACTGGTTCCCCCCTTTTCTGATTTCTTCAACGCCATGCTTTCCCATTATCAGATCCATATGATGCATCTGGGTCCTGAATCCATCACCCTTCTCGCGGTTTTTGCTTTCATTTGTGAGGCAATGATGGGCATCATTCCTTCGGTTGCCTTGCTGCGCCACTTCTTCTCTCTGCGCCTTGCCGGCCCCGCCCAATGTTCAGGGTGCGTGAGCTTCGTCGATGCGCCTGAGACAGCGTCTTCTGGGATTGACTTCAGTCTTCCTCCGCTCGCGCCTGGGTTTCACGAGCGGTGGCTGTATGTGGACGTAGGGGTGCCTAGCCCCCTGCTGATGGAGCCATCTTCGCCTGCTGTCCCCAACTCTGGCTGGGGCCAGGAGACGCTCGTGAGCCCCCAGCTCGCCTTCGTCTCGCGTCGCTTCGAGTTCTTGAAGGAGCTTGGCGTGACAGCGCCCAAGGTGGTGAAGGAGTTCTTGCTACACCGTGTCGCCCCTCTCCAATGCCATTCTCATTGGATGTGGGCCTTCAGCGGTCGTGGGGATCGTATGCGGCTCCAGGAAGAGGACCTGACGCCTGAAGCGCTGTGGAAGGTGCTCTTGGTCTTGACTGGGGATCCTTCCCCCAGCGGCATTCGGCAAGGGGGGGGGGCCTTGCTACACCTCTGCTTGAATAGAGATGACTTCGTGGGCCAGATGCCCATTTTTGACGAATGGGGGCCGCGCCCTGCTGGCCTCCAAGGGCCTCACGAGAACCCAGTGGTGGTGGTCGCCCTCGCAGCCGTCCAGGGCGACTCTTCCTCAAGTGGCGGAGCAGGGAGGCATGAGCCTTGGGAGGCCGAGGGTGCCCCCGCCGAGGCGACAGTTCTAGGCGGCGCTCATGAGGGAGCGGCCCCTGAGACCTGGGCTATAGTAGCTGAAGGTGGCGAGCGGCCGCCCGCAGTGCCTGTGGCTGAGGCCCCCGAGGCCCCAGCTGCTCCTCTTGGTGAGGCGACCAGCGGCGCGCATCAGGCGGACGCCCCCGACGCGGGTTGCCTCGGTGCTCCCTCTTCGTCGCAGGCTGACCCCTGCGCTCAACTCTTGGGTCGCTTCCGAGTGGACTTTGAGGCCCTCCGGAAGAGGAGGGAGGCCCTGGGTGATGATTACCCTTGCCGCCTGCGGAAGCGTAGGAAGTACTTCGCCATCGATGAGTAAGCCTTCTCCCTTCCCTGTTCCTTATTCTTCTGTTGCTTGTTCTGATACTTGCTCTGCAGGGCCCTTCCTTCCGAGCTCAGGGGGTGGATGAGGAGCTATCCCCCTCGCCGCCACCCTCTCCGCCGTCTCCGATCGTTCCGAGCAGCCGGGCCCTTGTGGTGAGGCCGGTTGGTGAGACGAACCATCCCGAGGCGCAACGCGGCCCTGCGCTCCCCGCGGTCTTCCTTCGCGAGCCTTCTCGTGGCATAGCCAGCCTGCCATGGGCTTCTCGTCTGGTGGTGGACCGTGATTGGTTGGGGTACTCCCTGCGCCTTCACCTGGAGATGGACTGGCTTCAGGTCGGGCTTCTGGTAGGGTGTGCCCGGTTGCCTCAAGGGAGCCAGCCCCCAGCCCCCTGCCTAGGAGGGGAGTGCTGATCCGCGCCCCACGGCGCTCGCTTGGGGCGGATGATGGCGTGGAAGACGTACTCGAGCGTGCTCGGGAGCATCGCGCTCTTTGCCAAGGGTTTCTCCGGAGGGCGGCTGACGCGGTGAGCCTGCTTGGTGAAGAGCTTGCTGATGAGGACGCGCGCCTTGAGGCCGAGGGCCTGCGCCTGGTGGCAGCGAGGCGCGAGCTGGAGGCGGCTGTCACCCTCGCGCACCGCCAGCGCGACCTCGATGATGAGAAGGCCAAGGCGTCGCTGGTCGCCTCTCGGGAGGCCCGTTCCTGGGCTGTCGAAGAGGCCCGGGAAGCTGACCGGCGGCAGAGGCCATGGAGGAGCGGGCGCGGGAACTCCTGGCTCGGTGCCGCTCACTGGAGGAGCAGGTGGAGCTGCATGAGGCGGCTCTTGCATCGACGAAGGTGGCCTCCGGCGACCCAGCGGAGCTCCAGAAGTGTGAGGTGGCGCTGACGCTGGAAGCCGCCAAACGCGCACGCGAGTACGAGCGCCTAGAGACGAGGGAGCGCTGGGTGACACGGGCGAAGGACGATGTTGCCGCGCGGGAAGCCCGTGTCTCGGAGGAGGTCGGACGTCGGGTGGCGACGGCGCGCCTCAACCTCGAGCGCGAGTTCAAGGAGAGGCTAGAGTTTGTCCGGACCGAGGCCGAAGGTAGGACCACCGTCCTGAGGACCAAGCTGGAGGAAGCGACACAACGGGCTGATGCCTTGCGGGCCGCGCTCGAGGTAGCGCAGGGGGAGTCAACTACTTCCCATGCCGAGGTGCTTCTTCTTCGCCAACAGGTGGTTGAGGCTGAGGCCGTCGCTCGTCAGAATGCGGACGAGATGTGTCAGCGGCGGCTCTTGGAACACGAGCACACCCCCATGCTCACCACGCTTCGTGAGAGGGCCAACACGGCCTTAGGTAACATCTGCGAGGCGGCCGTTGGCGAGCCGCGTGCCATTAACTACGCCGGCAACCTTCAGTTCTTCACCGACATCATGACGCAGCTGGAGGCGCGGTCGGTCCGTGCCAACAGGTTGGTGGAGGAGAGGAGCCGAGCCCTACTCGGGCGCGCCTTTTCCCGCGTCTTCATCCATCTCTGGAACATGGATCCTCACTTCAACTTTGACGCCGCCATCGCCCCAGTCCCCCAGGCCGTCCGAGACGACCTGGCGTACTGGGTAGAGGACAACGTGGACGCCCTTGTCAGGGCCTTCGCTTCAGATGATGATGGCGTGATCGTGGCCGTCGACGAGGGCGGCGTGGTGAACGGACCTGACACCGCTGACGACAACGCGGAGGGCGATGGCGAGGCCAGCGATGCCAGCGACAATTCGGGCGGCGTTCCTGAGGATGCATTGGGGGATTTATCCGATTGACGGTGCATTGTTCCTGTTTCCTTATCATGCATGAATAGAACTCAGGCTTTTTGTCCCGATGGTTGTAAGAGCATTTTGGGAGGGGGTGCCCCTCATGTAAAACTTATGTTCTGCGCACTAGTGAATGCTACTTTACTCACATGCCCGTGCCAAGTGGTTGGCCATGTGAGGAGCCTGCTGGCTAGTTTACCTCTGTCCCGAGAGGGTCTCGAGACAACTTGTCAGAGGTCGTGGCGCCTCGTGTGCCCCCTGATTGAATCCGCAGGATCTGCAGTGAAAAACCTCCTGAGAGGGTACATCGGCGGCAGTCTGGGCTGCACGCAAGCCAGGCCAGACCCGGCTCGCGAGGGGAGGCAGCTGAGGTGAGGTCGTAACCGAAACGCGAGAGATTGCTCGAACGAGACTAAGCACCCCTTCCCCAACACACGCAAATCTCAAATTGGAGTTCAACTTAAATCCAGCAGGGGAAAGCAACAACTAAGGGAAAAGCAACGAACGCAAACAAAAGGCCGCGTCCGACACCTAGTCTAGTCTTGGACGTCTTCTCACCAGCGTGGAGCTAAGTGCTGCTACTGGGCGTGGGAGGGAGCCCCAGGGCCTGAGGCCGGCACCCCTGAGACTCCGGGGCGTGTACAGCCCCACTCATTATTACGTGAGAGTGTCACGGGGCGGCGAGCTTCACAGGCACTAGGCCTTCTTCACAGGTACCAGCCTTGCTTCATATCGCCAGGCGAGGTCCCCGCCTTGCGCCACACTCTAGTGCCATCAACGACGACCGGAAACCAGGACGCCGCTGATGGGGTAGAGCGGTCACCAGCGGTTCCCCCGACGACCACGGATCCTCCGCCAGGGGCAGGCCCTGAGGCACCTCCCCAGCGGAGGGCCTACCTCCTAGGAATGCCTTGCTCCGAATGCCGCGGTGGTGATGTCAGATCTCGACCCCTCTCCTACAGCCCCAGATGCCCTCCTCCTGAGGGGTAAGAGACTGCTGGAGCGGGGCAGCTGCTCGCTGTGACGACTTGCACCTCCTACGACCCATGATTAGTGTATGCCTGCTCCTGAGGGATTAGGGGTACCCGATAATCGTCGCTTCCAATGTGGCCAGCGGGGCCGTCACTGGGTTCCTGGAAGAACTCAATTTCTGGCGCCTCGTCCCCCCAGCTTGGGCTGAGGAGCGAGCCTTGTTCGCCCTCACGCGGGTGCCCTTGATCCATCATGTGGGGCACGCACTCTTCTGGGGCCGTTACCCCGAAGGCTGCGCCATAGGGCTCCGTGCGCCATGCAGCTCTGCTTGACGTGCCAACCTGGTGATGGTAGCGCGGCGGCCCGCGGGGGCCGTGGGTCGCGATGAGTCCTTCTTCACTGGCGGGGAGCGGAGTCGGTGCTGCCGCCGGCCCTGTGCTGACAGCTTCGCTGGTGTTGGAGTAGCCTTGGAGCCCGCGGTTGCACGTGGGGCCCCCGCGCGGGCCGCCCTGGGCTTGAGACGGGAGCTGAGTGCAGAAGGGGTGAGCCCCCGAGGCGGCGAAGTCCAGGAGCTCCGCCACTCGCTCTAGCAGCACGTCGCGGCCGCCTTCCATCGGCCTGCACTGCAGCAGCTCTCGGGCCACCGTGAGCGTAGCCCTTGAGTTTGCCTGCTCCCGGCGGGTGTACGGCATCGTGGTCGCGGCGTGGTTGGAGGCCCTTGCTGTCGACCGCGTCTGCCGCGGTGTTAGAGCTGTCGAGGCCTGTCCGCGTCGCCCACGGCCCGCAGCGCCCTGCAGACCGTGAGCTGCCTGGGGCATGGGGTCGCCCGTGGCGAGCGGCTCTGCGCGGGCGGGCCAAGCCGCCCAGGGACCAGGGTTGCCCGCCTAGTCGCCGGAGATGGTGATCATGATGCGACGGGACACGAAGTGGTAGAAGGCGGATCCCGGCGCACCCCTACCTGGCGCGCCAAGTGTCGGATTTCGGGTTCCGGCAGACCCTTGAGGTTCGAAATCTGGGGTGCACACGGAGATTTAACCCTCTGCCTGCCTGTTCCTCGCCGAACAACTAGGATCTAAACTACCAAACAGAACAACACAAGAGACACAAGATTTATACTGGTTCAGGCCACCATTGTGGTGTAATACCCTACTCCAGTGTGTGGTGTGGTGGATTGCCTCTTGGGCTGATGATGAACAATACAAGGGAGAATAGCCTCGCGAGGGTCTGTTCTTGGCTGGCGCAATGAACTGCTACGAGGAGTTCAATCGCTCTATCTATTGGTTTCTTGGCAAGGATCCCAATTGCTAGGTCAGGTCCAGATTTAGGATGCCCTACCCTAGGGGTGGCTAGTCCTATTTATAGGCAAAGGCCCTGGGCCTCTTCCCAAATATTGAGCGGGAAGGGCGCCAACAATTGGCCATTTTGAAGGGGAACAACGGGTACACTTATCCTGACTAAATTTGGACCTCGCCTGTCAAAGGCTCTGGTGGTGACGCCTGCTTGGGCTCCACAATGACTTCTCCCCTGCCGTTGGGCTGGTCTTGGTCTCGTTGCACCGAAATGGATGCCTTTACTTGATGCCCTCGCCTGCGCTTGCTCCCTTTGCACCAAAGAGGAAAGGTGGACACTGCGCGGGCTGGCGCCCGACTGGCGCCCTTGGTCGTCATGGCTTGCGTCATGGGCACCTCGCGAGGTACCCCACCTTGAACTCTCCGACTCCTCGCGAGCCCGCCTGACGAGGCCGTGCCTGAGGAAGCTCCTTGTCATCCGCCCTGCGAGGCTTGGCCCCTCGCGAGGGTCTTGAGTTTGTGTTGATGAAGATGGGCTGTGCTGGGCCTCCTTTGAGCCACGCCGCAGGCCGCAGGAAGGCAAGTCTGGGGACCCCTGTTCCCAGAACGCCGACAACGACGTACCGACGATGAGTTCGATGACACCGATGAAGAGCTATACTATCTTCAGAAGTGCCAGGCAAGCAAAAACCCCTTGTTCATTCCAATACAATCCCACTCTCTCGCTCCTGCTCTCTTTTACTGCATTAGGACAACAATGATTCAACTGTTACATGTTGCGGTAGTTGAACCCCTTTCCTCTGCATGACCTGTCATTGCCACAGTAAATAGGTGAAACCCACTAGCATGAGTAGGAGTTGTTTGAGCCCTGATGTGCCTACTCATTCATGCTTGTTTGTCATGCCTGCTATTTCTTAGAGTTGTGTCAGGTCTGATTCATGGGGGATGAATTGGAATGTGTTGAACATGTCTGTTGAGAGCTAAGTGTGTGAACACGATTTGGTAAAGGTAGCGATGAGAGGTCATGTAGGTGTACATGGTGGGTTGTCTCATTGAAACCGTCCTCAGGAACTGAGTTCCGTGTTTGTGATCCATGAACAGTTACTACCACACATTGGGTTCCGGTAACTCGACCCCTCTCGACTTATTAATCAACATGATCTTTGTCCAGGAGTTGCAACTAGTTTCTGGTGTTTGTAGGTAGTGTTAGTAGTCTACCAAGTGGCACCCGATATAGGTGGGCTTGGGACAGACTAGGCACAGTGGCCCGATGTACCAACTGGCACCCGGATGGTGGGCTTGGGAACCCTGCACACATCGTTTGGGGCCGTGAGCGACACCCCGGCCAGATCTCCTTGCGGATGGAACCCGAATAGGCGATAAACCTGGACTAGAGACTTGTGTGGTTAGTCAGGTCATGGCCGACTCCCTCGCCAGGCTTTCGCTTGAAGGTTGCAGAGATACATGACGTGTACATGGCAATAAGTGGCGAGAGCGTGTGTGAAGAAGTACACCCCTGCAGTGTTAACATTATCTATTCGAATAGTCGTGTTCGTGGTAAAGGAGTTCTGGGTTGCGTGTACAGTTCATAGACAAGTGAAAGTGGATACTCTAAAATACGCAAGATAAGCGTGAGTGCTATGGATGGCGTTCTCATAGGGAGACGGGAGCAGATCCATAGTGGTGTATTGATATGGTGAATGTGTGGACCCATGTGCGCCACCTCAAGAGAGTTACTTGCAGTCATAGTTCAGGATAGCCACCGAGTCAAAGCTGGCTTGCTGCAGTTAAACACCACCATCCCCGTTTGTTGATAATGATGCATATGTAGTTAGTTCTGATGTAAGTCTTGCTGGGTACATTTGTACTCACGCTTGCCTATTTTATGTTTTCCAGAGAGACTTCAGTCTCATTAGTAGTTCCTCGTGGACTTCGACGTTTAGCTTGTTACATGAGCTACGATCTTGTGCCCTCGGCAAGATCTAGTAGATAGTCAGGCTTCTCAGCCTTTTTTTCATTTGTAGATGTCTGTACTCAGACATGTTAAGCTTCCGCTTGTTCTTTGACTTGTGTGCTCTGAATGTTGGGTCGTGAGACCCATGTTTGTAATATCTCGCTCCTCGGATCCTATTGAATAAAATACTTGAGTTGTAGAGTCATGTTGTGATGCCATGTTGTATTTGCACATATCGAGCATATTGTGTGTATGTTATTGAAATGCTTGGTATGTGTGGGATCTGACTATCTAGTTGTTTATCCTTGGTAGCCTCTCTTACCGGGAAATGTCTCCTAGTGCTTCCACTGAGCCATGGTAGCTTGCTACCGCTCCGGAACACTTAGGCTGGCCGGCAAGTGTCCTTCTTCGTTCATGTGTCTGTCCCTTCGGGGAAATGTCATGCGGTGTCTACCGGAGTCCTGTTAGCCTACTAGAGCCCGGATTACCGGAGTCCTGCTAGCCCAGCTGCTACAGCCCAGATTCACTCGCTGATGACCGACACGTTCGTTGCTGGGTCATGTATGCCTGTCCTTGTAAGTTAGCGCCACTTCGGGTTCACGACTAGCCATGTCAGCATGGTTTCTTTGTCATATGGATGCTAGCGACACTATCATATACGTGAGCCAAAAGGCGGAAACGGTCCCGGGCATGGTAAGGCGACACCCGTGGGAATACCGTGCGTGAGGCCGCAAAGTGATATGAGGTGTTACATGCTAGATCGGTGTGGCATAGGATCGGGGTCTTGACATTATCAGTACATACACCAATGTCGAAGCTCGGGCAAACAGATCATTTTGCTCAAGCTTGTCTTCGCTAAGGCCTTCGACACAATTGCTCATGACCCGATGATCCAGATTATGCATCACATGGGCTTCAATGACAAGTGGATTTCTTGGATCAAATGCTTATTCTCCTCTGGACGGTCTTCTGTTCTTCTCAATGGGGTCCCGGGCCGACAATTCCAATGTCGTTGCGGAGTCCGACAGGGAGATCCCCTGTCCCCTCTCATTTTTGTGCTAGCTGTGGATTTGCTTCAGTCTGCCATAAATGATGCATTCAGACAAGGTAAAATCGAGCTCCCCTTTCCTTGCATTGGACAAATGGATTACCCCGTTATTCAATACGCAGATGACACTTTGATAGTCCTACCTGCATGCATCCGTCAAGCTACTTTGATCAAGGAGATCTCGGACTACGCCACCTCTATTGGATTGAAACTCAATTTTCACAAGTCCACCTTGATTCCGATCAATCTTGACCACTCCTCAGCGAATGTTCTAGCCAGGGTCTTTGGTTGTAATGTTGGCATGCTGCCTTTCACCTACCTTGGTTTGCCTCTGGGTACAACTCGGCCTACAATCCAAGACCTCATGCCTCTGGTTTGCCGATTGGAAAGGCGTTTAACATCAACCACTGCTATGATGACTCACGGTGGTAGATTATCCTGGCTGAATGCATCAGTCACGTCTCTTCTTATCTTTGCCATGTGTACACTCAAATTTCCGCCCAAGCTTCTTGAAATCTTAGACAAAATCAGAAGACGTTGCCTCTGGACTAAGAAAACCGAGCAAGATGACAAATGCTCCTCTCTTGCGGCATGGGACATGGTCTGTCGAACCAAAGATAAAGGTGGGCTCAGAGTGATCAATCTCAAAATCCATAATGAAGCCCTGCTCCTCAAATCCCTCCACAAATTCTATAACAAAATGGATGTTCCCTGGTTACACCTGGTGTGGGACAATCTCTATGTCGACAAAATACCACATGCAGTGGACCCGACTGGCTCTTTCTGGTGGCGCGATATACTAAAATTGACACCAACCTTCAGGGGCATATCTCGCGTTCAGTTGGTGGACGGGGAGACCACTTTGCTTTGGAAAGATCTGTGGGCGCGTGATGTGTTGCACGACTCTCACCCACGTGCCTTCTCTTTTGCTCTGCATGAGGACATCTCAGTTGCTGATTTCTGGGCCTCCAACGATCTGCATGAAACCCTCCAACTCCCCTGTCACCGATCGCGCTGGACGAAATTCATGACGTGCAACTAACATTGTACAAGCTTTGCCCTTCCATGTCGAATACTGATGTTTGGCACTATCTATGGGGCGCGGCCACTTTTCGACCTAAGGATTACTATTCTTACTTCTTTAGAGATGCTCAAACCGACCCCATGTTCAAGCACCTGTGGAAATCAAAATGTACAATGAAGTTGAAGGTTTTTGGCTAGCTGCTTTTCCATGATAGGCTCAACACGCGCAATATGTTGAAGCGGAGGCACTAGAATATCGGTGATGATTTTGATTGCCTACTTTGCGGGCTACCAATTGAAGAAACAGTGGACCACATGATCTTCACCTGTGATTTTAGCAGAACTTGCTGGACCAAACTTGGCATTCAATGGCCCCACTTTGATAACCGTCTCACCGCCCTCAAATTGAACAGAGACTCATGGCCTGGTCCATTCTTCATGGAAATTTTTCTCACTGCTGGGTGGAGCCTATGGAAGGAGAGGAATAACAAGCACTTTCGAGGAGTTGACCCTACTATTGGGTCCTGGTTTTCACGCTTCAAAAATGACCTGGGTCAACTCCAGCATAGAGTCAAGGAAGCCCATAGAGGCTCATTTGTAAACCTTTGTACCGCTCTAGGTTGATTCTTTCTAACTCTTTCTTACTTGACTCCTCCTGTGGAGAGCTGGTAGTCTACCTCCTCCCAAAGCCATGAGGAGGGGGAGTAGATGGATAGTTAAGTTTTACTCTTTATATGTCTATGTAAACACCCCATTTATATAGATATATAAAAATCACAGTGGGAGTTCTCTCCTAATGTCAATTTCCTCAAAACAAATCCTATAACTATGATTATTTTGGAATGGAGGAGGTAAATTTGAATCTATTTTGTACACGACTATATATGCTATTATGTACAAAAGCAGAGCAAAGATTGGTGCCCCCATAATTTAGGTATGATTTACAAATGCCATGATATCAAAATCAAATAATTGAATGGACTTCATGTTGAATTAGAATTTTTAAACCACCTTAAGTTGAATTAAAATGTATGCTAGTTCATAGGTAGCTATTTATAATGTTCATTGTGTAACTTTTGTATGTATAATGTGCTTTACACACACTACATGAACTATACTCACGTTTATATTCGACTTGCTAAAGCAATGCATTGTCTGGCGTTCAAAATACTAACTCTGTGGATCAACTATGTCGAACAATAACATAGATATGCTAAAATTTGATAGAATATAGATGTCTGATGGATCAATGACCGTTCCTTACACGAATTGCAAATATCATGATCCCATCCTAATATTTGGATACAATTTATATTTTTAATCAATGTGTACATCAGTCTTTTACGTGTAATTTCATAGGCCCCTCCTCACACACACGCTGACTTTCTCTCGCACACATACACGCACATGGTGTATATCCATCGGTGGTCTCTCAGACATGCTCACACACTCTCTCCTGAGGTGTCTTTCTCCCAGACATGCTCTTGATATAATCCTTCCTCCCTCTCGCAACCATTTACGACTGTTTTCACTAACATTTATCACAAGCACTCCTCCTCTCACAAGCATAAACACGCACAATCCCCATCGACCCTTTCTATATACATAGACTGCCCGCGTGTCTCCCGCACACACATTATATTTAGGCCTGTCTGTCACGCATTGTCTCCACCTCTCTTCCTAATTGACGAGTATGATTCTAGCAGAGCATTCTGTAGGATGCCCCTTAAAGTTAGGTTGGATGAATGGTAATATCAGAGATAAGGGGTTACCTTTGTCTGAGTATCTAGGGTTACGAATCCTAGTAGGCTTTGTCAGTGGACACGGAGTCCTTCGCGACTCTGCTATCTTTGTCTTGTACGACTAGTCCTCCATGGGTCTCCCTAAATGCGTCACAGGCCGACCAATGTGGCGCAGGAAGGAATCGAACGAAGGGCCTCACCTCAGCCCATCGGACCTCACGTGATGACATACCCCTTGCCCCCAGGTCTCGTTATCTTCTCACACACAAACATACCAACACAGACACCACACAAAATATTTTCTCCTCGTGCCTCTATCCCCTCCCCCCTTGCATATACACACTCAAGGGCATCTCTCGCCATGGCATCCTATTCGTCTCTCTATCATTTCTCGTGCTATCTCTCCCATGTCCCCCCACCCGCCAGGCCCTCTATCCATGCCTATCTAGAATACGTAATACATACACATACCTCTATAGGCCCTGCCAAATATGTTAACTACACATTCACACATGTTACATCACGTACCCCATTGATCTAAAAATCCCTATCTTCACGTTTATTTCACACAAAACATTCCTTTTGAATAAAACCACACAAAGTGTAGCCAAAAAATTATTTTAGAATTTCTACATATATACATCATTACAAAGTTATGTGGAGGAGTATGAACGTTAATTTGTATTGCATGGTGCACCCAATGATATTTATTCCGCACTGTGAAATTTTAAATTTTTATACTATATATAAAGTTAGTAATAATAAAGAGAAATGAAGAGCATCTCTCTCTCCATAACATACACCCCCTCTACGCCCCTTTCACGTAAGCACACAAACTATCTCCAGGTCCTCTAAAAGTATGGCCCCAGCACATTCATGCATGTTTCATCTTTCTCTCGTGATATATACATGGTGATCATTGTATTTGAAGCGAAAGCATGATACACACATTGGACTTCATAATCCACTCATTACAGTCACCATTTATGTTTTGTAGTTATTATACAGTCAAGGGCTCACCGTACAGCTCTATATTTGCTCAAGACATGACTAATTGACAAGTTAAACGCTCCACGTGGCACCCCTAGTATTGCATCACATTATCTCACTACCATTGGGCCCACCTGCCGGTGTGTATAAGAATGAAAACAAATGATAAAAAATATTGGACGGTGGTTCCAAGTCATGACCGCGGGCAAAACAGACAAGGTGGCATCGTATTGGTTTGTGGAACCGTCTGTTTTAGCACACATGAGTTGGTGTGGTGATTATACACACATGCACACATGCACACAAACTGCATGCACGCAACACTCATACGAACACATGCAGCCACACACACACGCAACACTCACACGTACACACACAATTACGCATGCATGCAACACTCACACGCACACACGCGCGCATGCATGTACACACCACACGATCAACACGCACTCTCACACTCAAGTGCTCAACCTAAACGTGCATGCGCACAAGTCAGGCCCTGACAGACACATACACAACCAGGTGATTCCCGCGCACGGGTTGAAGTCTTGTCGCGCCTGCTTAAATTTGTGTTTATCTAACCTTTTTCCTATGCTAACTGAGAGGTGAGACCCACAAGGAACGTGGTCAATTTAACTAGTCAACATAGTGCCACCCAGACTATTTGGCTGGTCAACAGAGTGAATCCAATGCTGAACGGTGAGCAAGTGACCGTATAATCACCGCAAAACATATATAGTGACCGTAATGAGCGTATTCTTAAGTCCGGTGACTGTATTACACTTTTCGCTTGAAATACACTGACCACCCATGTATTTATCTCTTCTCTCGCTCTCTCTGTGGAGCCGAGTAGGCCAACGTGCTAGTGCCTAAATTGGCGCACGCAACCCCATTATTGCTGTACTGGTTTCGTAAGAGCGAACAAGCATTCACATCTACTGTACAAACTATTGATATGAGTTACAAATGTGTAGGATGGGAAGTATGTCTAGGGTGGGGGGGTGATTAGATTACTTGACCAAATAAAAATCTAGCCTTTTCCCAATTTTAAGCCTTGGTAGATTTTAGTAACCTAACATAAGTCAAGCAATCAACCTACACAAGCAATTCTAAGAGTATAGCAGCGGAATGTAAATCATTGCATATGAAGGTAACAGGGAGGAGTTTGGAGGGAGCAAACGCAATGTAGACACGGAGATTTTTGGTGTGGTTCCGATAGGTGGTGCTATCGTACATCCACGTTGATGGAGACTTCTACCACAAAGGGTAATGGTTGCGCGAGTCCACGGAGGGCTCCACCCACGAAGGGTCCACGAAGAAGCAACCTTGTCTATCCCACCATGGCCATCGCCCACGAAGGACTTGCCTCACTTGGGTAGATATTTATGAAGTAGACGATCTCCTTGCCCTTACAAACTCCTTGGTTCAACTCCACAATCTTGACGGAGGCTCCCAAGTGACACATAACCAACCTAGGAGACGCCACTCTCCAAAAAGTAATGGATGGTGTGTTGATGATGAACTCCTTGCTCATGTGCTTCAAATGATAGTCTCCCCAACACTCAACTCTCTCTCATAGATTTGGATATGGTGGAAGGATGATTTGAGTGGAAAGCAACTTGGGGAAGGCTAGAGATCAAGATTCTTGTGGTAGGATTGGAATGTCTTGGTCTCAACACATGAGTAGGTGGTTCTCTCTTAGAAAATGAGAAGTGGAAGTGTAGGTACGTTCTGATGGCTCTCTCCCAAATGGAGAAGGTGGTGGAGGGGTATACATGGCCTCCACAAAAAATCTAACTGTTGCACACAATTTACCAAACTCGATGAGACCGAAAAGTGAAACTCGGTGGGACCGATCTGGTTCAAAATGTGAACATTAGGGTTTTTGGTGGGACCGACAATATCAACTCAGTGGGACCGATGCGCTAGGTTTAGGACAAAACCTCATCTTAGTGAGACCGATCACGTGAACTCGGTGAGACCGATTTCAGAAATATGAAAAGAGAGACTTCGTCAGGCAAACTCGGCGGGACCGATCGCTCATCTCGGTGAGATCGAAATGTTACGATAAGGAAACAGATAGTTTTCATTGCAAACTCGGTGGGACCGATCGCTCATCTCGGTAAGACCGAAACGCTATGAAGGGAAATAGAGAGTTTGCAATCCCATCTCGGTGAGACCAAGATCCGTATCGGTGAGACCGAACTGATTAGGGTTTCTGGCAATGGCTATGTCAAGTGAACTCGATGGCGCAGGATAGATCAAATCGGTGGGGTTGAGTTTGAATTTAGGTTTAGGACATATGTGGAAATGAGAAAGTGGTTGAGGGCTTTTGGAGCATATCACTAAGCATTTTGAGCAAGCAAGCCATTAAGCAACACATCATCCCCTTTTAATAGTATTGGCTTTTCCCATGGACTCAATTGATCTTGGATCACTAAAATAAAAATGAAGAGTCTTGAGCTTTTGCCAATATGTGTCCTTAGCATTTTGAGGGGTCCACATCTCTAGTCCATGCCATAACAATCATTGAACTTTTTGAAACATTAATCTTGAATGGATATTAGTTTAATGAGCTATATGTTGTTATGAATTACCAAAACCACCCGGGGATTAGTTGCACTTTCAAAATGCTATGAAGACAAATACAAATATTTGAATCCACTTTATGCCCAATTTCTCTTTGTAGGCCCTCCAAAAGTACATCTCTACACGTTCTCGCATGTTACATCTAACAACTATGCAATACAACACTACTACTACACTCTAACACAATAAATCATATGTGTTTTTAGTTTTACTAGATCTCGTATTGTTACTTAATTATTCAGTTTGCATACACTAAAACTGCCTTTGAAATGTATGGCTAGTATCATCTACCACGCAGGAAAAATCCCGCCCTTGCATGTTTAATCGGGTTTGTATCGATGGATCATGCGAAACAGCAAAACTATAGTAGTACTACAGTACAAGTAAAAGTTCACTGGGCCTCCATGTCATGTACTCCTCCATCATAAGAGTGGAGTGCTCGCTTTCATAAATGTTCTTGTCCCTTTAGCCGACATGTGGAACATCAAGCAACCAGGTCCATCTGCCATACCAAAATAACAGTGCAGAGCAGCAGGGGTGAAGCACCCCAGTCTTGGCGCCGGTGTAGTAATGAGCAATGAGGTGTCAAATCGCAAAGCTGCACCTTTCCCGTAGTTAAGTTAGAGGGACGAAGTAATAATGCTAAAAAGAAGAAGTTTGAGGGACGAAGCAACCATCATTTCACTCGTTGCTGAATCCGCTTCTCCCTCATCTTCTTGAAGTTAACTACGTGTTGCTTCTGCCGTTGTTCTCCCTCACATGGGACGCAAATCCGCTTGGTAAAGCACTGACACGTGGGACCGCATCTTAGCAAACTGCCATGCCAACGTCCTCTAAAAATAAGAAACACCCCACCCCCCTGCCTTCCGCGTGGCAAAATCACCTCCTTTTTACTAATCTTGATACTATAATTTTTTGGATCAATATAATCGAGATTTGTATAGATAACACATAGGTGCAAAACCAAGTGGTACGGTTAAGGGCATCCACAATGTGTAGCCAAACATGAAAAATAGCTTTTGGCATCGATCGAAACCATTGTGGATGGTGCTGTGATGACCCACAAGTATATGGGGTCAATTGTAGCCTTTTCGATAAGTAAGAGTGTTGAACCCAACAAGGAGCAAAAGGAAATGACAAGTGGTTTTCAGCAAGGTAATGTCTGCAAGTGCTGAAATTGTAAGTAACAGAGTAGTTTGATAGCAAGATAATTTGTAACGAGCAAGTAACGGTAGTAGTAACAAAAGTGAAGCAAGGTAGCCCAATCCTTTTGAGGCAAAGGACAGGCCAAAACGGCCTCTTCTAATAAGCAAAGTGTTCTTGAGGGTACACGGGAATTTCATTTAGTCACTTTCATCATGTTGTCTCAATTCATGTTTTCTACTTTGATAATTTGGTATGTGGGTGGACCTGTGCTTAGGTGCTTTTCTTACTTGAACAAACCTCCTACTTATGATTAACCCCCTCACAAGCATCTGCAACTACGAGAAAAGTATTAAGAATAAATTCTAACCATAGCATTAAACTTTTGGATCCAATCAGTCCCTTACGGAATAATGCATAAACTAGGGTTTAAGCTTCTGTCACTCTCGCAACTCATCATCTAATAACTACTCCACAATGCATTCCATTATGCCCAAATAGGGTGAAGTTTCATGTAGTCGACGTTCACATGACACCACTAAGGGAATCACAACATAGATATTATCAAAATATTGAACACATATCAAGTTCGCATGATTACTTGCAACATGATTTCTCCCGTGACCTCAAGAACAGAAGTAGCTACTCACAAATGATAATAGTGCTCAAGATCAGAGGGATGTTAAATAGCATAATGGATCTGAACATATAATCTTCCACCAAATAAACCATATAGTAATCAACTACAAGATGTAATCAACATTACTAGTCACCCACAAGCACCAATCTATAGTTCCGGTACAAAGATTAAACACAAGAGATGAACTAGGGTTTGAGATGAGATGGTGTTAATGTAGATAGCCCTCCCCAAGATGGGAGAGTTGTTGGTGATGATGATGACGATGATCTCCCCCTCCGGGAGGGAAGTTCCCCGGCGAAATCGCACCCCCGGAGGGCAAAAGTGCTCCTGCCTAGGTTCCGCCTCGAGACAGCGGCGCTTCATCCTGAAAGTCCTCTCCTTATTTTTTTCTAGGTCAATATGACTTATGTACCAGAAGATGGGCACCGGAGGTGGGCCTCGGTGAGCACAACCCACCAGGGCGCGGCTGGGGGCCCAGGCGCACCCTAGGTCTTGTGGCCACCAGGTTGGCCCCCTCGGGTACTTATTTGCTCTAGTATTTCTTATTTATTCCATAAAAAATCCTCTTGAAGTTTCAGCTCATTTGGAGTTGTGCAGAATAGGTAGCCTGACGTAGCTTTTTCAGGTCCAGATTTCCAGCTGCCAGAATTCTCCCCTTTGTGCATACCTTGCATATTATGAGAGAAAAGGCATTAGAATTACTCCAAAAAGCATTATTATGCAACAAAATAACATAAATAACAGTAGGTAAACATGATGCAAAATGGATGTATCATGCTGCCAAAGCCAAAAAGATGGAACCAAAGCTCCCTAATTGTTTGATTGAAGGAATAGAAAAATACTCCTATTCATGCTCAGGTACACAACGTCTAATAATACCATCTACTCCTTCTTTATAAAGATGTGGGTCATCCCAAAAGTAATGTCTTAAATCATAGAAGAATTTTTTCTTTTGTTGGTAAGTAAAGCTAGGTGGTATGTATTTAGCAACAATATAATTAGCATAGTCAGCATACCAAGTTGTACAATTGGAAAAATTTATTGCAGCTAACAGTTCATCAGGAAAGCTATCATTAATAGGTTGTGGGTCATCAAGAATATTTTCAAGCCTAGACAAGTTATCAGCTACGGGGTTCTCTGCTCCTTTTCTATCTGTGATGTGGAAATCAAATTCTTGTAGCAGAAGAACCCGCCTAATGAGTCTAGGTTTAGCATCTTTCTTTTCCATAAGATATTTTTTAGCAGCTTGATCGGTGTGAACGGTCACTTTGGAATCAACAATGTAGGATCTAAATTTATCACAAGCAAACACCACTGCTAAGAACTCTTTTTCAGTAGTAGCATAATTTCGTTGAGCACTGTCAACAGTTTCACTAGCATAATGGATAACATTTAATTTTTTATCGACTCTTTGTCCTAGAACAGCACCAACAACATAGTCACTAGCGTACACATAATCTCAAAAGGCAAGTTCCAATCAGGTTGTTGAACAACAGGTGCAGAATTTAAGGCTTTCTTGAGTGTTTCGAAGGCTTCCAAGCAATCATCATCAAAAACAAAAGGAATATCCTTTTGCAAAAGATTCGTAAGAGGCCTAGAAGGCTTAGAAAAGTCTTTGATAAATCTCTTATAGAAACCAACATGACCAAGGAAACTACGAATATCTTTGATATCTTTAGGACATGGCATTTTCTCAATTGCATCAACCTTGACTTTTTCCACCTCAATACCTCTCTCAGAAAATTTATGGCCCAAAACAATACCTTCATTAACCATGAAGTGTCACTTCTCCCAATTCAAGACAAGATTTGTTTGCTCACATCTCTGCAAAACTGATCAAGATTGCTTAGACAATCATCAAAAGACTTCCCATAAACAGAAAAGTCATCCATGAAAACCTCAACAATCTTTTCACAAAAATCAGAGAATATAGCAGTCATACATCTTTGAAAGTTGGCAAGTGCATTGCATAACAATGATCTCCTATCTTAACTGAGACAACATCCATGCCAACAACTGATCTATGTTTATCCTTTTCATTGGGTTTGGCATTTCTAGCAGCTCCATCGCAGAAGTAAATAACATGCCCATCAATATTATCGACCAAGAGATCCTTAACCATAGCAACACTAGGTTCAACTTTGATTTGTTCACCTGGTTTATGTGAGGACCCTGATCCTAAGTCACACTGATCTAGCATGTAACACATCATATCACTTTGCGGCCTCACGCACGGTATTCCCACGGGTGCCATCTTACCTGGCCAGGGACCATTTGCGCCTTTTGGCTCACGTATATGATAGTGCCGCTAGCATCCATATGACAAAGAACCCAGGCTGACATGATTAGTCGTGGAGCCAAAGTGGCGCTAACTTACAGGGACAGGCATACATGACCCAACAACGAACGTGTCGATCAACAACGTATGAAACCCAAGTCGTAGCGAGCTACATGGACTTAAAGGAACAACGTGTGACATTTCCCCGAAGGGACAAACACAAAAACAAAAAAGGACACATGCCGGCCAGCTTAAGTGTTCCGGAGGAGTAGCAAGCTACCATGGCTCAGTGGAAGCATTAGGAGACATTTCCCGATAAGAGAGGCTGCCAAGGATGAACAACTAGGTTGTCAGATCCCACACATACCAAGCATTTCAAATCATACACACAATATGCTCAATATGTGCAAATACAACATGGCATCACAACATAACTCTATGACTCAAAGTATTTATTCAATAGGCGTCGAGGAGCGAGATATTACAAACATGGGTCTCATGACCCAACATTCAGAGCATACAAGTCAAAGCACATGGGGAAGCTTAACATGTCTGGGTACAGACATCTACAAATGAAAAAGGTTGAGAAGCCTGACTATCTACCACATCCTGCCGAGGGCACAAGATCGTTGCTGAGGTAACAAGCTAAACGTCGAAGTCCATGCGAAACTACTAGCGAGACTGATGTCTCTCTGCAAAACATAAATTAAGCAAACGTGAGTACAAATGTACCCAGCAAGACTTACATCAGATCTAATGACATATGCATCATTATCAACAAAGGGGGTGGTGGGGTTTAACTACAGCAAGCCAGCTTTGACTCGGTGGCTATCCTGAACTACGACTGCAAGTAACTCTTTTGAGGTGGCGCACACGAGTCCACATATTCACCATATCAATATACCACTATGGATTCGCTCTCGTATCCCTACGAGAATGCCATCCATAGCACTCACGCTTATCTTGCGTATTTCAGAGTATCCACTTTCACTTGTCTATGAACGGTATAGGCAACCCAGAGGTCCTTTGCCGCGGACGCGGCTATTCGAATAGATCATTTATAACCCTGCAGAGGTGTACTTCTTCACACATGTTTCCACCACTTAGCGTCTGCACACGACATGTGCTCGGCTGACTTCAAGCGAAAGCCGACGTGTGTGTAGACCACGACCTGACTAACCACACAAGTCTCTAGTCCAGGTTTATCACCTATTCAGGTTCAATCCGCAGGGATTCCGGCCGAGGTTTCCACATACGGCCCCGAACGATGTGTATAGGGTTCCGCGACACCAAACGGGCGCCCGGCATACCCGGCCACATGCCTACCGCATCACAGCCCACCCCTTGGGTCAGCGCTGCGCATGGCCTCCAGCATACTACAAACACCAGAAACTACTGGCAACTCCTGGACAGAGGACAAGGGCGGTTAATAAGTCGAGCGGGGTCATATTTTAGGGCCTAGCATGTGGTAGTAGCTGTTCATGGGTCACAAACACAGAACTCAGTTCCTGAGGACGGTTTCAATGAGACAACCCACCATGTACTCCTACATGGCCTCTGACCGCTACCTTTACCAAATCGTGTTCGCACACTTAGCTCACACATATTAGGACATGTTCACAACATTCCAATTCATCCCCGATGAACCAGACCTGACTCAACTCTAAGCAGTTGCAGGCATGACAAGCAAGCCTGAATGAGTAGGCACATTAGGGCTCAAACAACTCCTACTCATGCTAGTGGGTTTCATCTCTTTACTGTGGCCATGACAGGTCATGCAGAGGAAAGGGGTTCAACTACCACAACAAGTAACAGATGAATCATTGTTGTCCTAATGCAGTAAAAGAGAGCAGGACCGAGAGAGTAGGATTGTATCGGAATGAACAAGGGGGTTTGCTTGCCTGGCACTTCTAAAGATAGTATAACTCTTCATCGGTGTCATGAAACTCATCGCCAGAACACGTTTACTAAGAGGGGACAAATACCAACAACAAAGAAGAAAACACAATCAATGCGATGCACAATATGATGCATGATCATGACATGGAAAAATGAGTAAGTTGGGCTAATGCAACTACAACCAGCTGGGTTTGAGTCATTTTGAACCAAAGGTTCACCAAATTCAAACTATGAATTCAAATAGTGCCTTATCATGTTTTGCACTAAACATCAAGGTTAAGTTGCTTAAACATGCATGAAATCAGTACAGATGGATATATTGGATTTTTCTGATCATTTTTCATATATAACATATTTCATTTGAAGCTACAGTTGAATTTCTATGATTTATTGAAGTTTAGATTATTTTCTAGAATTTTCTGAATTACTTTAAATCCAGAAAATGGTTAACTGCGTCAGCATTGTGCAAGCATGACGTCGGTAAGGTCAGCAGGTCTGCCCCGGGTCAAACCTGACCAGTGGGGCCCACTGGCAAGTGACTTAGGGCTGGTTAGGGTGACTGACAGGTGGGCCTGGTCAACGCTGACTAGGCGAATGTCAAGGCTGACACGTGGGGTCCACGGGATTAACGCTAAACTAATAGGGAGGTTAGGCTAACCTAAAATGGGCACATGGGCCCACATGACAGTGGCTCAAGGGGGTGATTAGCGTGGCCATTAGCAGCTATTCACGATGCCATGTCAAATACGCCGGCGATAAGTCATCGGTGACCACAGAACACGGTGGCGAGCTTCGAAAATCGCCATCCGGCGATGGTTTGGCACACAGCTAGGCTCTACGGAAAGCTTGGAGAGCTCCGCGTCCAGTGGTGTAGGAAGCAGCAGCTCTGGTGGCCTAAATCAACGGCGGCTGCGACTTGCACGGCGGCCGGAGTTTGGGCATCGACCGAGTCGATACAGTGGTGCACAAGGGGAGGAACCAGTGATTTCTGCGGGCTCCTGGGTGTTTGCTTAGAGTGAAGGAGTGCTTGGATGCATGCTGCGGCCACTCTGTCCACGACGGTGACATGGCCGGTGGACCATAGTTTCGGCCGGAGGTGGAGCCGCAGCTAGAGTACGAGAAGAGGCCGGGGAAGAGGGAAGGTCGAAGCAGGCGCTCACAGGGAGGCAGCAGGGTAGCTCAATGGGCTCGGGGATGACCTCCAGCGCACGAACGACGGTGACGGCCGGCGAGCAAATGCGGCAGTGGAGAGCTCGAAGGCAACGGAGAAGGCCTTCCGGCGTCGCCTGGCTATGGGCAGACGACATAGGGGACGGCGGCAGAGCTCAGGGACAAGTCAAGGGGGCTCAGGAAGCACGGTGGTCACGGGTCCGACGGTGGCGCCCTCTGGTGCGCTCGTGGAAGAGAGGGAGAGGCAACCAGAGGAGGGGATGTGCATGGAGAGAGCGAGAGAGCGTCGAGGGGGTCACATGGTGTCTCCAGGGGGGTCGAGAAAGCGAGCAGGGAGGCAGGAGGTGGCGGGCGTGTGTGTGCGTGCGATGAGCACGCGCTCGGCATCCTCTTGGCAGCAGCTTGAAGACATCGGCGCTGTGGGCCTCGTGGGCTACTACAGTGTTGGGCCAGCTGGAGCGCCGGGTGGGCTGCAGGTTCGCTTTCTCTCTCTGTTTCACTTTTGTTTCTGTTGTCTATTTATTTTGCCTCTGTTTTGATTTAGTTAAACACCAAATCATTTTTATAAAAGCTAAAATTATTTGTGGGAGCTCTTTGCAATATAACAGTGTCCTATAATTATTTTCAAAATATTTGGAGCTATAAAAATATTTATAGTTTTTATTTGCTCCAACTCAAATAAATTATGGATTAATACAATGCCCTATCTATGCTCTGGAAAAATGTGCACTATTTTTTGCAGAGGTTCTGGACCAATTCAAAAATGATGAACATTTATGGAGGCATTTTGGGTTCATTGAAACAATTTATGGTTGACCCTATTTGATTTGCTTTTGGTGCTAGGGTTTTGACATCCCCATTTCAAGTTCATTTGAATTGTAAACATGATGGCATGAAGATCAAGCAAAGGCAACAGGGGCTGAGCTAGGGCTATGACAACTCACCCCCACTAAACAAGAATCTCGTCCCGAGATTCAAGCATAGGGTAAGATGAATGGGGGGAACACAAACTATCACAAACTTCAAGATCCAACTTGCACTTCATATGAACGTCGATTCCTCCATCATCTTTGTCTCGATGACTTGCTCTGAGAACTACAACCAACAGGACAGCGAGATGAAAGGAAAAACTCTAGAAGGATCGATCTTCTTGAAGATCGAACAACTCAGGATCAACTCACGGAATGAGACATAGCAACATCTCTCGATCTGAGACATGAAGCACACATCCAAAGGGATGGAGTGAAACAGATGACGAAGGTTCACTAGGTAGACAAAAATTTCACGCTTAAGAAGGTGGTGAACGGTTGTCAACGTAGAAAGGAGTTGAGTTGCCATGATACCATAACGAGACATCTTAGAGGAGGTGACTCATAGCATTAATACCTTAAGTGGCAAAAAGATTTACTTTTGATTCGGAGAACATTGAAATTCCCTATACCAACCTGATACATTCACCAACAATCGTTTGGCAGGGTATGAAAGAATGGCATACCCAGACTAGAATGGACGATGTGGATTACCTTGTTGAACACAACACAAAGGGTGATTTTGCTTATCATCAGAAAATAGATGGAACCCATGGTAGGACCACTTTGAAGATGATCCTGATCAGTAATTACTGAGAAGGGTAGTCCATAGTAGGATGGTACAATGGCGGTGCAAGCTGGGAACAAAATGCAAATGTTGGGAATGATTCTAGTATTTGGGGAGAAACCCAACAGTAGAGAGTGAATCCACTGTTTGAAAGGTTATAGCATAACCGAGGAAACTGGGAGCAATCCCAGCTAGTGACGAAGATAACACCTGGTGCTTGCGCGTGCTCTCAAGAACTTGGGCATTTCCATATTCATCAAGTTTTTACCAATATCGGTGTCAAGGATCCTGGAAACACAACATACTACCATGATGAACAGTGATGGGCGATGCAGATGTAAAGGAAGACAACACTTTCTCAGATTTGACCTTGACAATGCTAAGGAACAAAACCTGGATGATCGACTTTTGTTGACCACAGTTGAAACTTTAGCATGCTCCTTCATCCTAACAGGGAAAGTCGGTTTTTCAATATAAGTATTGGGAACAACTGGATCAACATTGTAAATGATAGTTTCTTCTTTAGCTATTACCAGTTCTTTAATTTCTTCTTTAATAGGTGGGTGATATTTGAACCACTTCTCCTTAGGGAGATCAACATATAGTAGAAAAATATTCACAAAAGGAAGCTACTATCTCAGAGTCAAGTCCATATTTAGTGCTAAACTTTTGAAAAGCATCAGAATTCATAAAAGATTTAACACAATCAAAGTTAGGTTCAATATTTGACCCTTTACCTTCATCGAGTTCCCAATCTTCAGAGTTGCGTTTAATTCTTTCTAAGAGATCCCACCAGAATTCAATAGTCTTCTTCATAAAAGAACAATGTATCAAGCATGGATTGATCATTACGAGAAAGCCGAGCATAAAAATTCTGAATAATAATTTCTCTTGAGAGCTCATGATTGGGGCATGAATATAACATTGATTTAAGCCTCCCCCAAGCTAGAGCGATACTTTCTCCTTCACGAGGCCAAATATTATATATATAATTCCGGATGAAAGAGATGCATAGGATAATTTTTTTTGATGGAATTCCAATTTCAACTGATTCCAGTTCCCAGATCCAATATCATCGCATAGCCTATACCATGTCAATGCCTTTCCCTTCAAAGATAAAGGGAAAACCTTCTTATTAGCTTCATCTCTGGGTAAACCTGCAGGCTTAAACAATCCACAAATTTCATCCACATAGATCAAGTGCATATCAGGATGTTCGGTTCCATCTCCTGCATAAGGATTAGCTAGCAGTCGGTCTACCATACCCGAAGGATTTTCATATTCAAAATTTTCAGTAGGTGCAGTAGGTTGAGGGCCACTAATCGTGGTTCTGGTCGAGGTGAAGATACCCCGAACAAACCCCTCAAAGGATTGTTTTCCATAGTAACAAGTGACAATAAATTTCAGCATGTAGTAATAATGTTTCCTTACCAATTTCCACTTACCAAAAGCGCTTCACTCCATAGCAATGGCGCCAGAAAACAGCCTTGATGACCCACAAGTATATGGGGTCAATTTTAACCTTTTTGATAAGTAAGAGTGTCGAACCCAACGAGGAGCAAAAGGAAATGACAAGTGGTTTTCAGCAAGGTAATGTCTGCAAGTGCTGAAATTGTAAGTAACAGAGTAGTTTGATAGCTAGATAATTTGTAACGAGCAAGTAACGGTAGTAGTAACAAAAGTGCAGCAAGGTTGACTAATCCTTTTGAGGCAAAGGAGATGCCAAAACGGTCTCTTATGATAAGCAAAGTGTTCTTGAGGGAACACAGGAACTTCATCTAGTCACTTTCATCATGTTGGCTCGATTCATGTTCTCTACTTTGATAATTTGGTATGTGGGTGGACTGGTGCTTAGGTGATGTTCTTACTTGAAAAAACCTCCTACTTATGATTAACCCCCTCGCAAGCATCTGCAACTACAAGAAAAGTATTGAGAATAAATTCTAACCATAGCATTAAACTTTTGGATAGAATCGATCCCTTATGGAATCGCGCACAAACTAGGGTTTAAGCTTCTCTCACTCTCGCAACCCATCATCTAATAACTACTCCACAATGCATTCCTTGGGCCCAAATATGGTGAAGCATGTAGTCGATGTTCACATGACACCAATAAGGGAATCACAACATACATATTATCAAAATATCGAACACATATCAAGTTCACATGATTACTTGTAATATAATTTCTCCCATGACCTCAAGAACAAAACTAACTACTCACAAATGATAATCATGCTCAAGATCAGAGGGGTATTAAATAGCAAAATGGATCTGAAAATATAATCTTCCACCAAATAAACCATATAGTAACCAACTACAAGATGTAATCAACATTACTAGTCACCCACAACCACCAATCTATATTTCCGGTACAAAGATTGAACACAAGAGATGAACTAGGGTTTGAGATGAGATGGTGCGGTTGAATATGTTGATGAAGATAGCCCTCCCCAAGATGGGAGAGTTGTTAGTGATGATGATGACGATGATTTCCCCCTCCGGGAGGGAAGTTCCCCCGGCGGAATTGCTCCACCGGAGAGCAAAAGTACTCCTGCCTAGGTTCCGCCTCGAGACGACGATGCTTCATCCCGAAAGTCCTATCCTTATTTTTTCTAGGTCAAAATGACTTATGTACTAGAAGAGGGGCACTGGAGGTGGACCTAGGTGAGCACAACCCACCAGTGCACGCCTGGGGGCCCCCTCCGGTACTTATTTGCTCCAATATTTCTTATTTATTCCATAAAAAATCCTCGTGAAGTTTAAGCTCATTTGGAGTTGTGCAGAATAGGTAGCCTGACGTAGCTTTTTCAGATCCAGATTTCCAGCTGCCAGAATTCTCCCCCTTTGTGCATACCTTGCATATTATGAGAGAAAAGGCATTTGAATTACTCCAAAAAGCATTATTATGCAACAAACCAACATAAATAAGAGTAGGTAAACATGATGCAAAATGGAGGTATCATGCTGCCAAAGCCAAAAAGATGGAACCGAAGCTCCCTAATTGATTGATTGAAGGAATAAAAAAATGCAACCTCTCTCATCTTTCTCCTGTGCTTGGACGCATGTACAATATAGAGCATAGATTCTACTCCCCTGTCCCTTGTATCACAAATCACAAAGCAGTGAGGCGTCAAACCACAAAGTATGGACAAAGCAACCATCATTTCACTCTTTGCTGACTCCGCTTCTCCATCATCTTCTTCGAGAAACCACCTGACCGCACTAAGCTGGACGGATGATGCTATTGTGTAGTACTAGTACATTTATGCATCCTCTGGTTCAACGGACATCCTGGATGCAAATAAGGTGGTTGTCTCAGCTTGCAGGCGGCACTTGCAAATGACTTACCGTGGTCTCCCTCAATGGTGTTCTTCGCCGAACGCACTTCGCCAAACCACACCGTTCGAGATATCATCGACGTCACCGCAATGGGGAAGGAAGTCAAATAGTTACTACCTCCATTTTTTGGTACACAAGGCCAGTATCAAAATTACAATTTGTAGAAGGCCACTAACACTAATCGAGGCAAAATTGATGGGGTTTGCCTCATACTAGCAACCAATGGCATTAATATACCCTTGTGTGCATGCAGAAGTGAGAAGGTTGGTTTGCATGACACTGCATTAATCAAGTGATGAGGTGTGAGATGGTTTGCTCTTTGGGCCTTGGAGAAAAAAATACACATTAATTGACACGTCAAACGAGGATTTGTATCAATCAATCCCCCGAAGGAAAACCCCGCCTTTGTTTTTTAACACAAGTAGTATGTACGTACTTGTATCCTGTTTGGGTCTAGGCCTTGCACTACCATACTTCGCCATGCATTTTTTCCAAGCTTGCCTAAAGTTTTCAAAATGAAAAGGAGGTAGACTTGCGCACGGCTATCGCGGTTGCACCGCACCCTCACACAGTCGCTCCTACACACTACAAACCCAACCAAGGGAACACACCCTCACTGATACGTGCTACCGCATGCGATCAAAGCAAACTCAGCCATCCTACCGCTGACACATAATTTTCATTCATATAGTATGTTTATCCAACCTCGTCATATTTGGATGCCGGCGCGAACTAATCGTAGCTGCCGACAAGTGTCTCCGCATCGTGGTTGCCCTCGGCCTCCAGCTACTCGTTCACGCGGAGCGTGCGGGCACTCTGCATGGACGCGTGTACCGCCCGGTTCAAGTCTAGGACGTCCAGTTCCGCCTATAGGAGGGCCTTGATGGCAGCGGCATCCGCGTGCTCCGCGTCGTGTTGAGCCTCTGTGGCTCGGTTCAAGTCCATGACATTCGGTTTCGCCTACAGGAGGGCCTCGATGGCAGCGGCATCCGCGCGCTCTGCGTCAAGTTGAGCCTCCGCCGCCTGGTTCACATCCATGACATCCGGTTCCGCCTCTAGGAGGGCCTCGATGGCAGCGGCATCCACAAGCTCTGCGTCAAGTTGAGCCTCTGTTGCCCGGTTCACATCGACATCCGATTTCGCCTGTAGGAGGGCTTCAATGGCAGTGGCATCTGCGCGCTCCGCATCGAGTTGAGCCTCTGCCTGCCGGTCCTCCTTTAGGATCGCGAGGTTGAACTACTGGTCCGCCTATACCATGGGGGACCCGGACGCCAACACGAAGTTGACGTCCATCGTCTTATACGCACCAGGGGCCTTCTATGCCATGACCTCCACCATGAACATTGGATCGGCTTCCTCCTCCTTCGAGCTTGGCTCCAGAGAACTCGGGGATTGGCCTGCTGCAAAGCGAGCTTGGGAACGGAGGTCTATGGCACCGACCGCCGCCGCGATTTATGCGCGGTGCTCCGGCATCAACATCTTGTAGTACGTGATCTTGCAGCGCACCATGGTTTTCCGACGAGCTAAGGGACGATTGATGCAGGCTAGGGGATCGAAAGGTGGGCGAATGGTATGGAGAGGAGTTGTGGTTTTGGGGCAGTGGTGACTGGCCAGCAAGTAGCTGGCCTAGTCCCAGTAGCGAAGGTTCTGGTGTGAATAGTGGTTTCGGTGACGACCGGTCAATTAGTTTTGACTGTACATCACTCTTCTCGCGTTCGCATTGCACCCCGGCACATTGGACCCTCCACGTCGCTCACCGAATGGAACATGCTTCATCTTGCGTTTTCACTCGCTTGTGGGACCGCAGTTGAGAGCAAACCGACGTCCCTCCCCCTCCCTCGCCCGCGTCATTTATACTACTAGAAGAGAGAGAGGTCGGGCGAGTGTTACTAGTTCCCTCCCTTTTATGAGGAGTAAATAAAAATAGAGGGAGTATACTACTAGTACTATGAGCACTGCATACTCTACTGCAGATGTTGTCAGTACTCCACTAGTACTATCGGACAGGGGGCTTAAAAAAGTTACTATTGGATTGGCTATACGTGGTGAAATCCTAATAGGAAGAGTATGCGCGAGAACAAGCACATTCACGTGTTTGAAAACAAATTGGAAACCATCTTTGTTTGAATACAAATCTAGGAGTACATACGAATCTAACAATATTGATTGGGTGTTGTTGAATGTTGATACTTTTTTCTGTAAGTTTGATCAAAGTAGAGATACTTTGACTACGCCTAAAACTTAGTATATGTAAACTAGAAAGGATCGGAGGGAGTATATTGGACGTTCAAAAGCGAAACGAACATTGAATACCCTTTATATATGATTTGCTGATGCTATGATCACCGGTTCAAAATTTTGAATCTGCCTTAGGTATCACACATGCACCCACTCGTTCTCTCTCGGTTTCATCTCGGGGTCTGGAGATCGATTGAAACAGGACTAGGCTGGGTACAATATGTTTGTTTCGCTTTTGAACGTACAATATACTCCCTCCGATCCCCACAGACCCCCGGGTCCTTTCTATCATAGAAACACACAACCTTTATATCCTTGCACGACATGCACTTGATCTTTCAACATCAATTGATCTTGTCGAGATGTGTCGGGGCATTAACCGAATGGGATGTAAAAACTAAGATGGGAAGCGACACGTAGTGGAGGCAGAGTGAAACTTTAAACGAACCGTTTGTGTGTATGCATGTCGAACAAATTACAACATTGGAAATACAAGCATGGTCTAGGCCCACATGTGAATGATACTCGACGGAATGTTCAAATGACTCATGCGGGAGGATGGAGTCGACTTTAAGGCGGCAAGATTGATGGAGAAGAGGGTTGGAGAGGAATGATAAATAAGCAATGCCACATGATTATATTTGAACGACTCAAATAAACAATATGTTGTCTCGTTTTCCCTTCCGTCTTGGTCACGGAGTAAGATACTCCCTCCGTTTTTATTTACTCTGCATATTAGGTTTGACTGAAGTCAAACTTCATAAAATTTGACCAAATTTATAGAAAAAATATGAACATTTACAATAGCAAATCTATATGATGTGAAAGTATATTCAATAATTAATCTAATGGTATTGATTTTTTATTGTATGTTATTATTTCTGTCTATAAACTTTATCAAAGTTTACAAAGTTTGACTTTGACTTTGAGCAGAGCTAAAATGCGAAGTAAATAAAAACAGAGGGAGTACACAAGGACTAGTATAGTTACTCCTGCCGGAACATGGTAAGTTGGACCCCTAAATGCGGTCACGGACTGGGCACACCTCAATTATTCCTTCCAACAGTCGGTCAGCTATATTAGCACACCATCCGACTACTTAATCAAGTGTTACGCTTCACTAGTTGAAAAGGAAAAGGGTGGTACCGTATCCAAAACCACCACACTTGGGGATAGGGTAACAACTTGGTACTGTACCACATTTGAATCAGGGCACAAAAATCACCTGTTCTGCGCCTAATGCGCAACACAGAGCACTGACACTCGAATTGGCCGGGAAACGGGGACATTGACATGTGGGGCACACCTGTTGGGATGACGTGGCGCATACTAGTCCAATGGAGGAGCTGGCCCACGACCTCCTCGCCACCGATAACCGTTCATGTGGTCGTGGGGGCCAGCAACGTGGCGCAGCTCCTGCACCGCCTCTGGACACGGCAACCGCGGTGAGTGACACGCTCATCGTCGCAGGACACGCTCGGCTTCAGGGTGCCGAGGGTGGTGTTAGTGTTTTGGCATGATAATCCCCAAGTGCAAGGAATCATCATAGCAATTTCCAAAGGTGGAAGTGATAAGTATGGAGTGTCGAACCCACAAGGAGCTAAAGGTAAGATCAATATTCTCTCAAGTCCTATCTGCCACTGATACACTCTACGTACACTGAACGTTCGCTTCCAACTTGAAACGAGAAATAAAACTATGTTGTGGGTATGAAGAGGATAACTTTGCATGATATCGGAGAGCTAAAATATAAATGTAGGTGCTGTTATCATAAACTTAGAATACATTACTAAATATTATAAATAGCGAGTGTGGAATAATGATGAATCAGTGTGCGGAATTATCCTAGGCAATTGTTAACAACACCGGTAGACGTCATTGCAATTTCATATGAGGGAGAGACATAAGCTAACATACCTTCTCTTCTTGGATCATATGCACTTATGATTGGAACTCTAGCAAGCATCCGCAACTACAAAAGATCATTAATGTAAAATCCAACCATAGCATTAAAGCATCAAATCCCCTTTATCCCATACACCAATCTAGATCATCAATCAACCAAAAGACAAAAGATATCTACTCAAAACATCATAGGATAACACATCATTGGATCATAATATGTGGCATAAAGCACCATGTTCAAGTAGGGATTAGAGTGGGGTGCGGGAGAGTGGACCGCGTAAAAGAGATGAGGATGGTGATGATGATGGTGATGTTGATGAAGACGATCACCACGGCGATGATTCCCCTCCCGATGGCACTCCGGCACCACCGAGAGAGAGGAGGAGAGGTCCTCCCCTTGTGCTTCCTCCTCCATGGCCTCCCCCCTGGATGGGGAGAGGTTCTCCCTCTAGTCCTCGGCCTTCATGGCGATGATGGCCCCTCCGGGATCCTCCTCCATGGCCTCCGGTGATGATGGCCCCCTCCGGCAGGGTGCCAGAGAGGGCCTAGATTGATTTCTCGTGGATATAGAGGCTTGCAGCGGTGGAACTTCTGATCTAGGTTATTTTCTGGAGGTTTATGTATTTATAGGAATTTTTGGCGTCGGTCTCACGTCGGGGGGATCTCCGAATCGTCCATGAGATAGGGGCCCACGCTAAGGGGGGTGGGAGCGCCCCCCACCCTCGTGGACAGCCCAGGACTCTTCTGGCCCAACTCTTCTACTCCAGGGGGCTTATTTTGGTCCATAAAAAATCATCAAAAATTGGCACGTCAATTGGACTTCGTTTGGTATTCCTTTTCTGTAAAACTCAAAAACAAGGAAAAAACAGAAACTGGCACTGGGCTCTAGGTTAATAGGTTAGTCCAAAAAATCATATAAAAATAGCATATAAATGCATATAAAACATCTACGATGGATAATATAATAGCATGAATACTTCATAAATTATAGATACGTTGGAGATGTATCAACATCCCCAAGCTTAATTCCTGCTCGTCCTCGAGTAGGTAAATGATAAAAGAAATAATTTATGAAGTGTGAATGGTAGCAGGTGCACAAGTTTGATCAATGATAATTTCAATCACCTTTTAGCATCATTATATGTCATAACAGTAGCTCATCTCATAAAACTTTTCATGATCAAGTAACAAGCTATTCACATGTTAAAGTATAGATCATAAACTTTCTTGAAAACTAACAAACAGTGCTCTTAGTCATCAAACAATTGCAATTCATCTTATTTTCAGGAAGGGTCTATGTAAGAGCTTTGATTTAGGAAATCCCACATACTCAACTATCATATAGTCTTTCACAGTTGCTAACACTCATGTGATATTTATGGGTTCAAAGTTTTAATCAAACACAGAGAAAGTTAGGGACTTATAGTTTTGCATCCCAACCTTTCACCTCAAGGGTAATGTCAACAATAATACTTTATGAAAACCTACATCCAAGTGGATATATATATATATATATATTATAAGGGTAGAAGATAAAAGTAAAAGATAGGCCCTTCGCAGAGGGAAGCAGAGGTTGTCATGCGACTTTAAGGTTGGATGCACAAAATCTTAATGCAAAAGAACGTCACTTTATATTTCCTCTTGTGATAGAGGCCTTTATTATGCTGTCCGTCGCTTTTATTTCTTCCCTATCACAAGTTCGTATAAAGCTTATTTTCTTTGCACTAATAGATCATACATATTTAGAGAGCAATTTTTATTGCATGCACCGATGACAACTTACTTGAAGGATCTTACTCAATCCATAGGTAGGTATGGTGGACTCTCATGGCAAAGCTAGTTTAAGGGATGTTTGGAAGCACAAGTAGTATTTCTACTTGGTGCAAAGAATTTGGCTAGCATGAGAGGGAAAGGCAAGCTCAACATGTTGGATGATCCAAGACAATATAACGTTTCGGATATAGGAAAACATATCCCATTAAGTTGTCTTCCTTGTCCAACATCAACCTTTTAGCATGCCATATTTTAATGAGTGCTCACAATTACAAAAGATGTCCAATATAGTATATTTATATGTGAAATCTCTCTTCCTTCAATATTCTTTCATGAATTGTTCAAGTGACCAATTCTGCGTTTGCTAACTTTCAATAAGATTAGTACCTATACGTATTCTGTGTGAAGTCATTACTCCCCATGGTATAAGCATATGAAACGGAATTCAGATTTATGATATACAATTCATTCAACCATTTACTCATAGGATATACGTAAAGCGTGTGAGTAAATGACAAACTACTCCAAAAAGATACAAGTGAAGAACACTGAGTAGTCAAATAAT
This sequence comes from Triticum aestivum, assembly GCF_018294505.1. NCBI lineage: Eukaryota > Viridiplantae > Streptophyta > Magnoliopsida > Poales > Poaceae > Triticum > Triticum aestivum. The sequence goes on from NC_057813.1 coordinate 373,512,600, forward strand.
TAACTAGCGATGGGAGGATTCTTTTTCATTCAAGATTTCAGATCCAATGATTTTATTCAAACAGCAAGTAAAATTGAAAATACGCTCCAAGCAAAACACATATCATGTGACGAATAAAAATATAGCTCCGAGTAAGGTATACCGATAGTTTTGAAGACGAAAGAGGGGATGACTTCCGAGGCATCCCCAAGCTTAGGCGCTTGAGTATTCCTTGAATATTAACTTGGGGTTCCTTGGGCATCCCCAAGCTTAGGGTCTTTCCACTCCTTATTCTCCTCATATTGATATCTCACCCAAAGCTTGAAAACTTCAATCACATAAAACTTAACGGAACTTCGTGAGATAGGTTAGTATGATAAAGAGTAAACCATTCACTTTGGTACTGTCAAAGATAAGGTTCATAATTGTTCTCACACAATTACTACTGTACCATATCATTTCTACAATTTATATTGAGAAATATAAGCCATAGAAACTAGAAAACAAGCAAACTATGCAATGAAAACAGAATCTGTCAGAAACAGAACAGTCTGTAATGATCTGAACAACAACCATACTTATGCTACTCCAAAAATTATGAAATAAATTTTTGGACGTGAGGAATTTTTCTATTAATCTTATGCAAAAAGAATCAACTCAAAATCACTCTTCTGTAAAAAAATGGCAGCTAATCCCGTGAGCGCAAAGTTTCTGTTTTTTACAGCAAGATCACATTAACTTTCACCCAAGTCTTTCCAAAGGTCTTACTTGGCAATTTATTGAAACAAAAGCTATAAAACATGATTACTACAGTAGCTTAATCATGTAAACACACAAAGATATCAAGGGTAGATATTGGGTAGTCTCCCAACAAGCGCTTTTCTTTAATGCCTTTTAGCTAGGCATGATGATTTCAATGATGCTCACATAAAAGAAAAGAATTGAAACATAGAGAGAGCATCATGAATAATATGACTAGCACATTTAAATATAACCCAATTCCTATGCCTAGGGATTTTTTGAGCACATAATTTATAGGAACAAGAATCAACTAGCATAGGAAGGCAAAACAAGTATAACTTCAAAACTTTAAGCACATAGAGAGGAAACTTGGTATTATTGCAACTCCTACAAGCATAAATTACTCCCTCATAATAATTTTCAGTAGCATCATGAATGAATTCAACAATATAACCATCAAATAAAGCATTATTTTCATGATCTACAAGCATAGAAACTTTTCTACTCTCCACATAAGCAAAATTCTTCTCATTCAGAATAGTGGGATCACTAATTCCTAAAGTTGACACTCTTCCAAACCCACTTTAGATGATAGTATTATTCATACTCCAAAATATATAAGTGAAGTTCATGGATCATTCTGCAATTAATATAGACTAACCAATATCCAAGCTCAAAATATGTAAGTGAAGCACACGAAGCATTCTATAAAACCATACTCAAAAGATTTAAGTGAAGCATAGAGAGCAATTCTATAAGATCATACTTAAAAAATATAAGTGAAGCACATGAAGTATTCTATAAATCAATGAAGGGCTAAATCATACTAGCATGGTTCTTAAAGGAAAAAACCAAAAACACAAAGGACAAATCATGTGAACAAAACAAAAACTGAGGTATACCGATATTTGTTGAAGAAGAAAGATGGGATGCCAACCGGGGCATCCCCAAGCTTAGATGCTTGAGTATCCTTTGAAATATTTACTTGGGGTGCCTTGGGCATCCCCAAGATTGAACTCTTGCCTCTCTTTATTCTTCTCATATTGATAGCTCCTCGATCTTCGAACACTTCATCCACACAAAACTTTAACAAAAACTTTGTGAAATCCGTTAGTGTAATAAATAAAACTACCACTTTAAGATACTGTAATGAACTCATTATTTATTTATATTGGTGTTAAACCTACTGTATTCCAACTTCTAGCCATAGATTCATCAAAAATAAGCAAACAACACGCGAAAAACAGAATCTGTCAAAAACAGGACAGTCTGTAGTAATCTGGAAGTTTAGTAAACTTCTGTAGCTCCAACAATTATGAAATAAATATGAAAATTTGAAAAATTTGTACGTAAGTAATGTGAAAAAAGTTTCAGACCCATTTGGTCTTCCAGTAAAGAATGTAAAATCACGCGCTACAGCCAAAGTTTCTGTTTTTGTTCTGCACATAGTAAACAAGCAATCTAATCATCCTAAAACCAAAGCTTGGCACATTATTTTTATAATACAATGGATATATACAAGGGGATAATTATTTATAGAAAAACTTCCATGAAAAATTCTACATTTTTTCCGCGAGCATGAACACAAGTGCTCAAGGTTGACCCTCACTTCTTCAATGCATAACTTTCCAATCACTTTTCTTTTTGAAAAACTTTTTTAGGCATGAGAGGCAAGTGATTTTTTTGTATTTTCATTCTTTAATTTTTTTTGTATGTTTCACTCACAACTAAACCGAAACAAAAAATTAAAAACAAAGTCTACTTAGTGAAGAAAGAAAACAAGCACACACAAGAATATCAACCCCACACTATTGCTCCCCGGCAACGGAGCCAGAAAAGAGCTTGATAATCCCCAAGTGCAGGGAATCATCGTAGCAATTTCCAAAGGTGGAAGTGATAAGTATGGAGTGTCGAACCCACAAGGAGCTAAAGGTAAGATCAATATTCTCTCAAGTCCTATCTTCCACTGATACGACTCTACGTACACCGAACGTTTGCTTCCAACTTGAAACGAGAAATAAAACTACGTTGTGGGTATGAAGAGGATAACTTTGCATTATATCGGAGAGCTAAAACATAAAAGTAGGTGCTGTTATCATAAAGTTAGAATATATTACTAAATATTATAAATAGCGAGTGTGGAATTATGATGGATCGGTGTGCGGAATTATCCTAGGCAATTGTTAACAAGACCGCTAGTCGTCATTGCAATTTCATATAAGGGAGAGGCATAAGCTAACATACTTTCTCTTCTTGGATCATATGCGCTTATGATTGGAACCTAGAAAGCATCTGCAACTACTAAAGATCATTAAGGTAAAACCCAACCATAGAATTAAAGCATCAAGTCCCCTTTATCACATACGCCACAACCCCCTTACTCGGGTTTATGCTTCTATCACTCAAGCAACCCACTATAAGCGAATCATGAACATATTGCAACACCCAACAGCGGGAATCCCTCAGGCTTGCACGACACGGAGGGCACAATAGGACAACACCAAAATAAAACATACAACTCATACCAATCTAGATCATCAATAAACCCAAAGACAAAACATATCTATTCAAAACATCATAGGATGGCAACACATCATTGGATCATAATATGTGGCATAAAGCACCATGTTCAAGTAGGGATTACAGCGGGGTGCGGGAGAGTGGACCACGTAAAAGAGATGAGGATGGTGATGATGATGGTGATGTTGATGAAGACGATCACTGCAACGATGATTCCCCTCCTGATGGCACTCCGGCGCCTCTAAGAGAGAGGAGGAGAGGTCCTCCCCCTTGTGCTTCCTCCTCCATGGCCTCCCCCCGGATGGGGAGAGGTTCTCCCTCTGGTCCTTGGCCTTCATGGAGATGATGGCCCCTCCGGGATCCTCCTCCATGGCCTCCGGTGATGATGGCCCCCTCCGGCAGGGTGCCAGAGAGGGCCTAGATTGATTTCTCGTGGCTACAGAGGCTTGCGGGGGTGGAACTTCTGATCTAGGTTATTTTTTGTAGGTTTCTGTATTTATAGGAATTTTTGGCTTCAGTCTCACGTCAGGGGGATCTCTGAATCATCCACGAGATAGGGGCCCACACCCAGGGGGTGGGCTCGCCCCCCACCCTCGTGGACAGCCAGCGACTCTTCTGGCCTAACTCTTTTACTCCAGGGGATTCTTTTGGTCCATAAAAAATCATCAAAAATTGGCACATCAATTGGACTCCGTTTGGTATTCCTTTTCTGTAAAACTCAAAAACAAGGAAAAAACAGAAACTGGCACTGGGCTCTAGGTTAATAGGTTAGTCCCAAAAATCATATAAAATAGCATATAAGTGCATATAAAACATCTACGATGTATAATATACTAGCATGAATACTTCATAAATAATAGATACCTTGGAGACGTATCATGGCACGACCAGCAGATCAACACCCGGCTCGTCGAGGATGCAAGGGGAGCCGAAGTGTGTGGGCTCCGCGACATGTCCATGGAGTGTTCTAGCACGGCCAACTGCATCTGCATGACCTGAGACCATGTCGGCTCGTCTTGCTTTTTCAATGACATGTGGGTATCGCATGTGAGAAAAGGGCATCTCCAACGTTGCCACGACCACAGCTGACTAACCTGGCACACCAAAACCCACGTCCCTTGCGCCGTCACGGTGCGTTCCCAGCTGGCGCCAGCTGCCCGCATTCATGTCATCCATCCGTATGCCGGCATTAAGAGGCTCGGTGCCCGAGGAACCAACTCCGGCGACTTAGTGATGCACTCGGATGCTTGGCCTCACCGGAATGCGCTACTTAAAGTGGCAACGCACAGCTAAACTCCACACCATAGCGCATCCTCCTACTACCTGGCACCACATCTGCCATGGCCCGAGTGCAAACATTCTGCAGGAGAGCTTGTCTTCGGGGATGAAGCTCGAGGTTGCGGCCCTCGCTCGAGTCGCCGTTCGCAACGCATAGTGGCGTAGCCGGATGTGAACGCGACCGCGCAAGTGATGGCCAAGCTGTCGGCCGATGATGGGAGCATCGTCATCCATGCGTCCTACTTGCCGCCGTCCAACATTTGGTGGCGCATGTGGGAGGTGAAGCGACATACCGTCCATGTCCATCAACATCAACCTCACATCCATCGGCACCGCCGAGGTCGGGGACTCCTCCGAGGATGAGTAGGGCATGTGAGGCGGCATGTCATGGTGTGCCAACTGACTGGCCCATCTCCCGTGTTCTACTCTTCATCGTTGGAGATGCACCTTCACTTCACGGGTCTTTAACCCCGCCCTCGTACATGGAGATGGCAGATGGAGGACGTCAGTCGCCGCCGTAGAATAGGTTTAGGGTCAGGTTTCTTTTATTTTTCTGTCCTGTAAAAGTTTGAAATGTAATGAAAATCTAACGTTTTTGCGTGAATCTTGTTCGGTGTATATGAACTTTCACAATAATAGTAAGATATATTGTAGGAGTATGAAAATATATGGAATGATGATTCGTTTTTGTATGTATAAACATAGAAGGTTTCACCAGAGACAAAGCTAACATGCGAAGTAAATAAACACATAGGGTCTACATACACAATTTATCTGAGGCACTCCAATAATACATCCACTACACATTCACGCATCTCACATCTTTCTACATCTACGGGAACCTATGAAAGGGTTAACGTAAATCGCCTCTCTCCCCCTGATTTTCATGGTGGTGGCCCCCTAATAACCCACAAGTATAGAGGATCGTTTGTAGCCTTCTTTGATAAATAAGAGTGTTGAACCCAACGAGGACCTAAAGGCAGAACAAATATTCCGTCAAGTTCTATCGACCATTATTTTGCGAGAATAAAACTATGAGTGCTTTGCGAGAATAAAACTACGAATAAGTTGCGAGATAATAAAAGTGCATAGCTTTTGTCAATAAGAAAGTCATTTGTCCCTAGGCAATCGATAACAAGTACTGGTAATCATTCTTGTAATTCTACATGAGGGAGAGGCATGAGCTAACATACTTTCTCTACTTGGATCATATGCACTTATGATTGGAACTCTAGCAAGCATCTGCAACTACTAAAGATCATTAAGGTCGTGAAACCCAACCATAGCATTAAGTATCAAGTCCTCTTTATCCCATACGCAACAACCCACCTACTCGGGTTTAAGCTTCTGTCACTCTCGCAACCCACCATAAGCAAATCATGGATGTATTGCAACACCCTATAGCAGGGACCCCTCACGTTTGGCGAGATGGAGGGCACCGTAGACATCACCATAAATAAAATATACAACCATACCAACCAAGATCACGATTAACCCATAGGACAAAACGGATCTACTCAAACGTCATAGGATAGCAAAATATTGTTGGGAAACAATATATGGAGTTGAGCACCATGTTTAAGTAGAAATTACGGCGGGGGGAAGAGGTGTTACACTGCTGCATAGAGGGTGAGAAAGTTGGTTTTGACGGTAGCAAGGTTGTTGATGTAGATCGTTGTCACGATCCTAGCAACGGCGGCACTCCGGGGCCACCGGGAGAGGGGGAGAGAACCCCTTCCTTCTTCTTCTTCCTTGGCCCCCCCCATTGATGGGAGGACGGTTCCCCCCCTGGTCCATGGCCTCCATGGTGGCGCACGCACGATGGTCCTCCAAGGTCGTGCACGACGAGCAGCGTCACAACGTTGTTGACCCCAGGCGTCGTCGCGGCAAGAGCCCTCAGCATCATTCTCGAGATGTGCAGGGCTGTGCCAAGATGCTGGCGAAAAGGGCGCACGGCCGTAGAACCGTGATGGAGCTCCTTCTAACGTAGTTAGAAGTCCGAGCACCTCCCGTTCCTTGCGTTTGTCGCTGCCACCCATGCGAGCAAAAGCATTGGCACGAGCACAACTACTCCTCGACTTTCCTCCTACTGCAGAGAAGCAAGAAGAGTGGAGGGCTGCTATCCAAAGCCTCATCGGCCACACCAATAGGGATGGCCACCAGGAGGCAAGTCCTTCGCGGCGCCGGACCACTGAGCCGATGTGCGTCGACAGTGGAAGGGTTGGAGGCGCTGCAACCACGGTGCACTCCCCTCCACTACTGGTAGCCATGTAGCTCCCAGCCACACAAGTGATTTGCATGTGATCCCCCAGAGGGATGGCGAATGCTTGCACAAATACATACAAAGGTTCAGCCGTGTGCTGTACAACTTCCCAGATGTTCATCCTGCCATTGTCATCAGCGCATTCCATCAGAACGTGCACAATCGAAAAATGCATGAAGAGCTAGCGATGAACAAGGTTATGAATGTTGTCGAGCTTTTATGTTCTGGCTGATAGGTGTGCTCGAGCTGAAGAAGGAAGAAAGTACCCCGGTGAAGATGCCGATGTGGAAAGTGACTCTGGAGATGAAGACATCATCGCCCCGACGAAGAACGGGCGACGACGCAACAAGAAGCGCAAGGGCAAGACCTTGCTTTTCGTCGAGGAATTTGGCAACCCTGACACCACCAAGATGGCTAAGGTCGACGACCTCGGCAAGGAGATTGCCGGGTGCAACGCGTGCCGGGCCTTGGTGGCTACCGAGAAGCCAGAGGGCTCCGACAAGCAATACTGCAAGATTCATCGCAACAAAGGCCATGACTTCCAAAACTGTCATCAAGTTGAGTAGCTGATGGAGAAGCAGAGGGCTGAGTACGAAAGGCGAGACAAAGAGAAGGGCCAAGACAATGCTGAGGGATCCGACAAGAAGCGCGGTGGCCGAGGATGTCGCGGCGGCAAGGACAATTAACAAGAGAGGCCTGCTCGAGGCCACGACAAGAAAGAGGGTTATGATGATCATGACGATGAGTACAGCGAGCACGAGTTTCAGAAAACTATAGAGGTTATGTGTGTTGATGGAGGCACATCGTTGCATTCTTCCCACCGTCAACTTAAATAGTGGGCGCGTTAGATCAATGCGACAGAGCCGATGATTGACGCCCAGAAGCCATTGAAATGGTCCAACATGCCTATCATTTTTGATGCTAAGGATCACCCTGAGTGCACAACTGCGGTTGGGTGTTGGCCGTTGTTGGTTTCGCCAACAATCCGCAACCTCAAAGTGACAGAAATGCTAGTTGGCGGTTGGGCTGGTCTGAACTTGATCTCGCCCAACATGATCAAGAGATTGCAGATTCCTGATAAAGATCTTGAAGAGACAGGTACGTTTCAAGGGATCAATCCAGGGAGAAGCCAGCCTAAAGGGAAGGTCACACTACCAGTCACATTTGATGGCGACCTAAACAACAGGTCAGAGAAGATCGTTTTTGATGTCGCCAAGATCCCGTTTCCGTATAACGGGATCCTTGGCCGTCCAGCACTAGCCAAGTTTATGGCGGCGTCACACTACGCATATAACAAGCTGAAGATGCCCGGCCCAATGAGCATCATCACTGTCGGCTGTGACAAAGAGATGCGCTCATCTGTGCTAACCAACTCTACGGAGAAGCAGTTGCAGCACCTGCCACCAAAACACTTGCTCCTTCCACTGGAGCTCCCGAGGGGAAGAAGACTAGCAAGACCTCAACCACCAGCAAGACTTCTGGCCCCGGCAAGGCCTCTTGCACCCACTCTGGCAAAAGCGCCTCCTCGGAGTGCTCCGTTCCCGATACGGACGTGCCACAGGGCTCCACCGGCAAGAGCAAGGAATCCAAGGCAGCACCACCAGAAACCAAGAAGGTACCCGTCAAGGAGGATGGCACGGGTGGAGATTTCACCATAAGCTCCACCCTTGACAGCAAATAGGAAAATGCGCTCGTCGCCTTCCTGCGGGCAAATATAGATGTGTATGCGTGGCAAGCATCTGACATCCCCGGTGTTCCCAGGGAGGTGATTGAGCTCCACCTTGCTATCTATCGTCATGCACGGTGAAACGCCCATTTTGCATCATGCTTTCATATTGATATTTATTGCATTATGGGCTGTTATTACACGTTATGTCACAATACTTATGCCTATTCTCTCTTATTTTACAAGGTTTACATGAAGAGGGAGAATGCCGGCAGCTGGGATTCTGGGCTGGAAAAGGAGCAAATATTGGAGACCTATTCTGCACAGCTCCAAAAGTTCTGAAACTCCATGAAAGTCATTTTGGGAATTAATAAAAAATATGCAGCGGAAGAAATACCTGAGGGGGGTCACCCATCACCCACGAGGGCGGGGCGCATGCCCTACCCCCCTGGGCGCGCCTTCTGCCTCGTGGGCAACCTGGCAGCCCTCCGATGCCCATCTTCTGCTGTATGAAGTCTTTTACCCTAGAAAAAATCATAAGCAAGCTTTCAGGACGAAAATCCGCCGCCACGAGGCAAAACCTTGGTGGAACCAAACTAGGGCTTCGGCGGAGCTGTTCTGCCGGGAAAACTTCCCTCTGGGAGGGGGAAATCATCACCATCGTCATCACCAATGATCCTCTCATCGGGAGGGGGTCAATCTCCATCAACATCTTCACCAGCACCATCTCCTCTCAAACCCTAGTTCATCTCTTGTATCCAATCTTTGTACCAACACTACAAGGATACCTGCTATAAAGCAACATAATTACTACAACATTTGAACTATATGTTGCAAATTTTTCAATAGATACGCATTATTATCGATGTACCATATGCGTTGCAGGTTTGTCATGACCTATACATATGGAAAACAGAGCAAAGGAGAGAGAGACGCAAAAAACAGAGCCCCCGATTCCCCTCATCTCTCCCAGATCGCCGCCACCTCTCCCTCCTCCGATCCACCTCGCCGCCGGCCCTTCCCTTCCCATCATCCCACCGCGCAGCTCCGGCGGCTGCTGGATCCATCGCATCCCCCACCCACCCATCCCTCTCGCGTCCGATCTCTAGCTCTCTTCACACGCCTCCTCGCCATCTGCGATGGCTAATTCAGGCGACGTCCGGCGAATCCCGCCATCACGAAGCATAGCCCGAGGTCCCCATCGAAACGCAGCGTCGTCCCATGCGACTAGATCCGCTGCTCACGGCTACCCCCGCCCTGGCAAGGGTTTCGGCCGTCGGCTCCGGCACCGGTGGCCAGGTCGTCCTCCTTTGGTACTCCTCTCTTCCGGTGAGTGCATCCCTTCCCCTGGATTCATCCTCTCTTTCTCTTCCCCTTCCTCTAACCTCTATTTTTTCTCCTCTTGTAGAAGTGCAGGGAGGAACAGGCTGCGTATGAACTCCATCGTGACACTACTGACGGTGATGTCAATGGACGAGATGTGCCTCGGCGTCGACGAGCATGCACTGAGGCGGGAAGTGGAAAAGGAATACATCGCCAAGCGAACTCAATGGTACGATGCTGGAGGTGGAAGACGTGGCCAACATGGCGCTGTATGTCGAGTCGGACGAGGCTAGGTATGTGACCATGACTTGGACTTCGAACTATCCCTGGGAGTTAAGGCTGAACCTTCTACATGTGTGTTGCATAACCACTACTAGACATTTGAATATATCCGACCTCACCCAAAAAGCATCAAGATAATTGATCAACCTAAAACTATGGATTTAGTAACCTCTTCGTTCTGTCAGTTTTCTTGATTATCTATGTCTGCCTGCTGCTTAGATTAAAAGCATTTGTTTGGCAGTGGCGGAGCGTGGCAAGAAGTGAAGAACCCAAGAGGGGGCCATTTTTTAAAAACGAAATACGCATTACTAGGAGCAGTGTGAGCTGATGGTTCATTCTTTTTCAACACTGCTCACAAACAGAAGTAGACGAGTATATGGAGGTGTTATTTTTCAGCCGGAAGTATAGCTGCTACTCACGTATGCAAGAACGACAGACAAATTATTTTCAGCCATAATTCAAGAAAACCAAGATTGTAATGGAGTATAGAATAAAAGCATGCTGAGTACTTCGGAGTCATGCGTTGTGGATCAAGGCATTGACACAGCCGACCCGCCGGCAGCGACATGCCTCGTCGATCAAAGGCATTGGCACAGCCAACCGGCCTGCAGCAATGTCGAGCACGACGGTCACCATGCCACGGCCTGAGGGACATTCTCAATGTGTTGACCTTGCCGCCGAAGGAGCAGAGACAATTGGTGCGGCACGAGGTCGTGACCGCGACGACCCTGCAGCCCGCGCACACGAGGTCAAGGGCTCGATGCAGGACTCATTGCCGATACTGGAGGAGGCGCCATGGCAGCACCAATAGGTCTTGCAGCATGCTACACGGTATTGCTCCGGCCATCTCTGGCCATGGATATGCCATCAATTGCAGGTTTCCTGCTTGCTATGGTGCACTGCAGGTCATCTTTGTTTCTCATACCAATGGTCACACTCACAGCCACCGTGTTGTAGCCCCTTTTGGCCTCCATGAGGCTCCGCCAGTGTCGTGTCGTATCATAGGGAAGGTTGCATATACGGACAATCGCCACATGCACAACACCAGTCACTGACTTAAACACATGTCCAGAACTAATGCCAAACATGCATAAATCCATATCTTGAATCTTATGTTCTTAAACAGCAACCATGCATGTAAGGACAAGCCATGTAAATAGGATTCAGTCATATTCTAATATGTTTTATCCTTTTTTATAATTGTAATTTTTTATGTCAATTATTCTTTACTACAGGTAGCTCTCAAACTGCGCAGAGTCAAGATTGATGCTATGGTACCATTAATGATTCCAGCTGAAGATATTTGCAACCTGAACTGTTACACAAGTTTACTATTGTGCCAATGTGTCATCATGTGTTTCCATGATTTTTGCAAACCTTTAATATATCCCCGGGTTCCTTTTCTTCTATGCTAGAATTGGTTTGGAAAAACTGTATGCAACTATGGCCATGAAATTGTATTAAGAATTATGCAAGGAGTGAGTCATCATTTCTTGAATGGGTTTGCAGTTCTAGCTCTTTGTATACCACACAATATTGTGTCATGTCTTGATATTATTATAACTTTAATATGATCCAAACACACACAACTTCCTACAGAAAACTTACTATGAATTTTCTTTTGGCAACGTTTATGAAACACAAATGAAGTAAGATGCCAGAAATCAATTGAAGAAATTGATGGAAATTGGTAGAAAATTATCTTTCTAACATTTCAGTATTAGCAAACTGATTCTAATGAGAATAGTAGATTTGTATACGCCATACAGTAGGGTGTGGATTCATTCCTTAAGGCTGGCTTATAATTATGTTCTAATTATAGTTTCTGTGTCAGCCCATTCTCTTTCATTGTATACTTTTAATGATAACAGAGCGACTTCTTTTATAAATTCTTAGCTTCTTTTATAGATTCTTAGTTACTCATGTATGCAGGTCAGCATCAAGGCTATGAAGCGAAAGATCAGACAAAGGTTTTCGCCATGTTTGTCCTTCAGCTTAGTAACTGTACGTCTAGTTCTTTCCCCTATTGTAGTCCTTTTATTTGCACCGTACTTCTTGAAAGATGATAACTTGCAATCATTATTGTAGAGTGGCCGTGCTTCTATTTATATTCCTGAAATAAACTGAAATTTCATTTGCATCTCTATAACTTCATTTTGTTAATAAAAAGGTTTGATTAATTAAGCAGTGCAATTACATGGCTTTATCCTTATTTTCCATTGTATCATGTCTCCACTTCTATTTAACAGGGATCGTAGCTCTTGCTATAGTTGTAAGTTGTGATCTTAAATGTATTTTTTTTTGATATCGTGATCCTAAATGTACACTTGATGGTGCTGAAATTACAAATGAATTCTCGGCAGTGCATGTTGATATGGCACTTGTGAAAACTGAAGATTTGGTACGGAGTCGTAAAACGTGTAATATTCTCGGTAATGCAGAAAAACAAAGATTGCATTGCCCTCAACCTTTGTATGTGACATATCGTGCCTATATCACTACTTGCATCATGTCAATGTATTCTGTGTTAACAATTCATTTTGTTATTTTCTTTGTAGATTCAAAAGATATATGGCTGATTATATGGTTGCGTGGCAAGAATACTGCAATGATGATGATGGTGTTCTACTGTTCTTGTTCATGATGATGATGATAATGACGACAGACGCTTTTAGTTGTAGCTAAGTTGTAGGGATGTTGTTCCTGTTGGATGATGTTCGTGTTCCTCAGTTAAGTTTTTGTTAAGTTGTAGGGATGTTGATGGATGCTTTCAGTTTAAGTTTTAATGTCAAGAAAATATTTAGATTATGTATCACAATTGGATGAAGTTGCTCATGTAATATCTACTATTGTAATCCAGCAGTTCTATCCAATATATGATTTCGGATTTCGTCCTGTGTATATTCCTTTTTTTTCCTCACTTGATATACATAATTATTACCATTATGTGGAACATTAATTTAATAGCTGGGATTATAGATATTCACATTATATATGTACTAGTCGCAAATTCTTGTTACCAAGCAATGAAATTTGGATTCCTGTATATTAAGCACCAACATATATAAGTGTTGTGAAATTTGGTTTTATGTGTTGTACTCTTGCAACGGTTCATTTTACCAACGAAAGTATAAGCGTTGCATTATGCGCTAGCAACACTAGATAAGGCTACGCATCCCAAACCGTTGGTAAAGACACTAACAACGCATATATGGACTTTTAGATACGAAAAAACCGTTGCTATAGGGGTGGTCCTATTGTAGTGCAAAAACTTAGATTGGTATTTGTGGGTTGCTAGTAGTGTTGATTACTCCTTGTAATTGATGCTAATTGGTTTATTTGGTGGAAGATCATATGCTCAGATCCTTAATGCATATTAATACTCCTATGATTATGAACATGAATATGCTTTGTGAGTAGTTACGTTTGTTCCTGAGGACATGGGTGAAGTCTTGCTAGTAGTAGTCATGTGAATTTGGTATTCGTTCGATATTTTGATGAGATGTATGTTGTCTCTCCTCTAGTGGCGTTATGTGAACGTCGATTACATGACACTTCACCATTATTTGGGCCTAGAGGAAGGCATTGGTAAGTAATAAGTAGATGATGGGTTGCTATAGTGACAAAAGCTTAAACCCTAGTTTATAAGTTGCTTCGTAAGGGGCTGATTTAGATCCATATGTTTCATGCTATGGTTAGGTTTACCTTAATACTTATTTTGTAGTTGTGGATGCTTGCAATAGGGGTTAATCATAAGTGGGATGCTTGTCCAAGAAAGGAAAGTACCCAAGCACCAGACCACACACATATCAAATTATCAAAGTAATGAACGCAAATCATATGAGCGTGATGAAAACTAGCTTGACGATAATTCCCATGTGTCCTCAGGAGCGCTTTTCCCATTATAAGAACTTGTCTAGGCTTGTCCTTTGCTACAAAAAGGATTGGGCCACCTTGCTGCACCTTATTTACTGTTATTGCTTGTTACCCGTTACAAATTATCTTGTCACAAAACTATCTGTTACCTACAATTTTAGTGCTTGCAGAGAATACCTTACTAAAAACCGCTTGTCATTTCCTTCTGCTCCTCGTTGGGTTCGACACTCATACTTATCGAAAGGACTATGATTGATCCCCTACACTTGTGGGTCATCAAAACTCTTTTCTAGCACCGTTGCCGGGGAGTGAAGCACCTTTGGTAAGTGGAACTTGGTAAGGAAAAATTTATATAGTGTGTTGAAATTTACTGTCACTTGTTACTATGGAAACTAATCCTTTGAGGGGCTTGTTCGGGGTATCTTCACCCCGACCAGTAGAGAAAAGAGTTGCTCCTCAACCTACTGAACCTACTGAAAATGTTTACTCTGAAATTCCTTTGGGTATGGTAGAGAAACTGCTAGCTAATCCCTTTGCAGGAGATGGAACATTGCATCCCGATTTACACCTTATCTATGTGGATGAAGTTTGTGGATTATTTAAGCTTGCAGGTATGCCCGATGATGTTATTAAGAAGAAGGTTTTCCCTTTATCTTTGAAGGGAGACACATTTACATTGTATAGGCTATGTGATCATATGGGATCATGGGACTACAAATGATTGAAATTGGAATTTCACCAGAAGTTATATCCTATGCATCTTGTTCATCGTGATCGTAATTATATATATAATTTTTGGCCTCGTGAAGGAGAAAGTATCACTCAAGCTTGGGGGAGGCTTAACTCAATGTTATATTCATGCCCCAATCATGAGCTCCCAAGATAAATGATTATTCAAAACTTTTATGCTCGGCTTTCTCTCAACAATCACTCTATGCTTGATACTTCTTGTGCTGGGTCTTTTATGATGAAGACTATTGAACTCAAATGGGATTTATTGGAAAGAATTAAATGCAACTCTGAAGATTGGGATTCTGATGATGGTAAGGAGTCAGGTATGACACCTAAGTTTGATTGTGTTAAATCTTTTAGGATACTGGTGCTTTTCGAGGATTTAGCACTAAATATGGACTTGACTCTGAGATAGTAGCTTCTTTCTGTGAATCATTTGCTACTCATGTTGATCTCGCCAAGGAGAAGTGGTTTAAATATAATCCTCCCACTAAAGTAAAAGTAGTTGCACCTATTACAGTTGAAGAAAAGACTATCACCTATAATGATCCTATTGTTCCTACTACTTATATTGAGAAACCACCTTTCCCTGTTAGGATAAAGGATCATGCTAAAGCTTCAACTGTTGTTCGTAAGAGTAATACTAAAACATATACACCTTCTGAGCAAGTATTTCTATGGTTAAAGATCTCTTGGCTAATAATATTGATGGGCATGTTATTTATTTCTGTGATCAAGCTGCTAGAATTGCTAGACCCGATGCTAAGAAACATAAACCTGTTGTAGGCACGCCTATTATTTCTGTTAAAATATGAGATCATTCTTATCATGGATTATGTGATATGGGTGCTAGTGCCAGTGCAATACCTTATTCCTTATATGAAGAAATTATGCATGATATTGCACCTGCTGAGGTAGAAGAAATTGATGTTACAATTAATCTTGCCAATAGAGATACTATTTCACCAATTGGGATTGTTAGAGATGTTGAAGTGTTGTGTGGGAAAGTTAAATATCCTACTGATTTTCTTGTTCTTGGTTCCCCACAAGATGGATTTTGTCCCATCATATTTGGTAGACCCTTCTTGAAAACTATTAATGCTAAGATTGATTGCGAAAAGGATGTTGTTACTATTGGGTTAGGGGATATGTCTCATGAGTTTAATTTTGCTAAATTTCGTAGACAACCCCATGATAAAGAATTGCTTAGTAAGGATGAAATTATTAGTCTTGCTTCTATTGTCGTGCCTCCTAATGATCCTTTAGAACAATATTTGCTAGATCATGAAAATGATATGTTTATGAATGAAAGAAGGGAAATAGATGAAGTATTCTTTAAACAGGAACCTATTTTGAAACACAACTTGCCTGTTGAAATCTTAGGGGATCCTCCACCACCCAACGGTGATCCCGTGTTTGAGCTTAAACCATTACCTGATACTCTTAAATATGCTTATCTTGATGAAAAGAAAATATATTATGTTATTATTAGTGCTAACCTTTCAGAGCATGAAGAGGAAAGATTATTGAAAACTCTGAAGAAGCACCATGCTGCTATTGGATATACTCTTGATGATCTTAAGGGCATTAGTCCCACTCTATGCCAACACAAAATAAAATTGGAGGAAGATGCCAACCCAGTTATTGATCACCAAACACGATTAAATTCTAAGATGAAAGAAGTGGTAAGAAAAGAAATACTAAAGCTCCTCGAGGCAGGTATAATTTATCCCGTTGCTGATAGTCAGTGGGTAAGTCCTGTCTATTGTGTCCCTAAGAAGGGAGGTATTACTGTCGTTCCTTGTGATAAAGATGAATTGATCCCGCAAAGAATTATTACATGTTATAGGATGGTAATTGATTTCTGTAAGTTAAATAAAGCTACTAAGAAAGATCATTACCCTTTACCTTTTATTGATCAAATGCTAGAAAGACTATCCACACATACACATTTTTGCTTTCTAGATGGTCACTCTGGTTTCTCTCAAATACCTGTGTCAGTGGAGGAACAAGAAAATACCACTTTTACTTGCCCTTTCGGTACTTTTGCTTATATACGTATGCCTTTTGGTTTATGTAATGCACCTGCTACCTTTCAAAGATGCCTGATGGCTATATTCGCTGACTTTTGTGAAAAGATTTGTGAGGAATTCATGGATGATTTCTCCGTTTATGGATCCTCTTCTGATGATTGCTTGAGCAACCTTGATCGAGTTTCGTAGAGATGCGAAGATACTAGTCTTGTCTTGAATTGGGAAAAGTGCCACTTTATGGTTAATGAAGTCATTGTCTTGGGGCATAAAATTTCTGAGAAATGTATTGAAGTTGATAAAGCTAAGGTTGATGCTATTGAAAAGATGCCATGTCCCAAGGACATTAAAGGTATAAGAAGTTTCCTTGGTCATGCCGGTTTTTATAGGAGGTTCATTAAGAACTTTTCTAAAATTTCTAGGCCTCTGACTAATCTATTGCGAAAAGATATTCCTTTTGTCTTTGATGATGATTTTGTAGAAGCGTTCGAAATACTTAAGAAAGCTTTGATTTCTGCACCTATTGTTCATCCACCTGATTGGAATTTACCCTTTGAAATTATGTGTGATGCTAGTGATTGTTCTGTAGGTGCTATTTTAGGACAAAGAGTTGATAAGAAACTAAATGTTATTCAATATGCTAGTAAAACTCTAGACAGTGCTCAGAGAAATTATGTTACTACTGGAAAAGAATTCTTAGTAGTTGTATTTGCTTGTGATAAGTTCAGACCTTATATTGTTGATTCTAAAGTAACTGTTCGCATTGATCATGCTGCTATTAAATATCTTATGGAAAAGAAAGATGCTAAACCTAGACTTATTAGATGGATTCTCCTATTACAAGAATTTGATTTGCATATTATTGATAGAAAGGGAGCTGAGAACCCCGTTGCAGGCAACTTTTCTAGGTTAGAGAATGTTCTTGATGACCCACTACCTATTAATGATAGCTTTCCTAATGAAAAATTAGCTATCATAAATGCTTCTCGTACTGCTCCATGGTATGCTGATTACGCTAATTACATTGTTGCTAAATTCATACCACCTAGTTTCACATACCAGCAAAAGAAAAAGTTCTTCTATGATTTAAGACATTACTTCTGGGATGACCAACACCTTTATAAAGAAGGAGTAGATGGTGTTATTAGATGTTGTGTACCTAAGCATGAACAGGAACAGATCCTACGCAAGTGTCACTCCGAGGCATATGGAGGACACCACGCTGGAGATAGAACTGCACATAAGGTATTGCAATCCGGTTTTTATTGGCCTACTCTCTTCAAAGATGCCCGTAAGTTTGTCTTGTCTTGTGATGAATGTCAGAGAATTGGTAATATTAGTAGACGTCAAGAAATGCCTATGAATTATTCTCTTGTTATTGAACCATTTGATGTTTGGGGCTTTGATTATATGGGACCGTTTACTACCTCTAATGGGTATACACATATTTTGGTTGATGTTGATTACATTACTAAGTGGGTAGAAGCTATTCCAACTAGTAGTGCTGATCATAACACCTCTATTAAGATGCTGAAAGAAGTTATTTTTCCGAGGTTTGGAGTCCCTAGATACTTAATGACTGATGGTGGTTCACATTTCATTCATGGTGCTTTTCGTAAACTGCTTGCTAAGTATGATGTTAATCATAGAATTGCATCTCCATATCACCCACAGTCTAGTGGTCAAGTAGAATTGAGTAACAAAGAGCTTAAATTAATTTTGCAAAAGACTGTTAATAGATCTAGAAAGAATTGGTCCAAGAAACTTGATGATGCATTATGGGCTTATAGAACTGCATATAAAAATCATATGGGTTTGTCTCCATATAAAATGGTTTATGGAAAAGCATGTCACTTACCTCTTGAACTAGAACATAAGGCATATTGGGCCATTAAAGAGCTCAATTATGATTTCAAACTTGCCGGTGAGAAGACGTTATTTGACACAAGCTCACTTGATGAATGGAGAACCCAAATGCCAAGCTGTTTAAAGAAAAAGTCAAAAGATGGCATGACAAAAGGATACAAAAGCGTGAGTTTAATGTAGGTGATTAGGTTTTGCTTTTCAACTCTCGTTTAAGATTTTTTGCAGGAAAACTTCTCTCTAAATGGGAAGACCCATTACGTTATATAGGAGGTCTATCGTTCCGGTGCCATAAAAATCAACAACTTCAAAGGCAAAAATCCGAAGGTGGTGAACGGTCAAATAATCAAACATTATATCTCAGGTAATCCTATAAATGTTGAAACTAATGTTATTGAAACCGTAACCCCGGAGGAATACATAAGAGACATTTTCCAGAATGATTCAGACTCCGAAAAGGAAAAGGCATGTGGTACGGCAAGTAAACCGACTCCAAAACAGTTCTAATAGCAATTTTTCTCTGTTTTGGAATATTTAAGAAAATATGAAAATAAGAAGTAGTCCGGAAAGGATACGAGGCGTCCACGAGAGTGGAGGGCGTGCCCTACCCCCCTGGGCGCGCCCCCTGCCTCGTGGGCACCTCGTGTGCTATCCGGACTCCGTTTTCTTGCACGACACTTCTTTCGGTCGGTAAAAATTCATTATATAATCTCCTGAAGGTTTTGACCACCGTATCATGCAAATATCCTCTGTCTTTGTATCGAGCTGTTTTCTGTCAGAATTGTCAGGGCCAGGCATCATGACGTCACCCTCGTCCAACAATGAAGACAAGGATGCTTGGCTTTTGAAGATAGAGCTGAAGAGAGAAGAACCTGGGGAGATCAACAAGGATGATGGGATCAAGAAGGCCATGGAGGATCAAGCTCCGGCGGCAGAAGAAGAAAACATCCCTCAACCTCTTCCTAACCTCTTTACCCCAACTGAGATTGAAGCTTTCAAGATGATTGAGTTAGCTCACATACAAAACAAGTATCTCACATAGGAAAATATTTTGTTGAAGGATCATATCGTCGCACTTAAGGGCATTATTCGCAAATTGGAAGATCCCCTACGTTCGATGTGCGACTATCTATCATCGTCACCACCTTCTTCACCAGCAAAGGAGACATAATCACATGGGTATGGGCACCCCCTTGGCAACTGCCAAGCTTGGGTGAGTTGCCCTGGTATCGTATCACCATCACACTCCTATCTTTACACTTTTTCTTAGTTCGATCCTTTTGGTAATATCTTGATCTAGTAGAATAAAGTTTTGGTATGAATTAGTTTTGAGTTTTTGCTTTGTGATCCCTCTATGTAATCAAGTTCGTGAGCTATATATAATAAAGATTAGTGTTGAGTCAAGGGCTTTACTATCTTGCAATGATCTTAAGTGCATAAAAGAGTAAAAAGAAACCAAGAGATCACATTAATCTTGTGGATAGTAATGACTTAACATATAGAGGGTATGATGATTAAAAGTTGTTGAGAGTTGGCAAACATAGTTTTGGTCATTGTTGCAATTAGTAGGAAGTAATAAAGAAAGAGAGGTTCTCACATATAAATACACCATCTTGGACATCTTTTATGATTGTGAGCACTCATTAAAATATGACATGCTAAAGAGTTGATGTTGGACAAGGAAGACAATGTAATGGGTTATGTTTTGTCACATCTCAGTTAAAGTATATTGTCATGGATCATTCAAACATGTTGATCTTGCATTTCCCCCTCATGCTAGCCAAATTCCTTGCACCAAGTAGAGATACTACTTGTGCTTCCAAATATCCTTAAACCCAGTTTTCCCATGAGAGTCCACCATATCTACCTATGGATTGAGTACGATCCTTCAAGTAATATGTCATGTTGTATGCAATAAAAATTGCTCTCTAAATATGTATGACTTATTAGTGCAGAGAAAATAAGCTTTATACGATCTTGTGATATGGAAGTAATAAAAGCGACGGACTGCATAATAAAGGTTCATATCACAAGTGGAAATATAAAGTGATGTTCTTTTGCATTAAGATTTCGTGCATCCAACCATAAAAGCACATGATAACCTCTGCTTCCCTCTGCGAAGGGCCTATCTTTTACATTATGCAAGAGTCAAGGTGATCTTCACCTTTCCTTTTTACATTTTATCCTTTGTCAAGCACCTCGTGTTGGAAAGATCCTTGGTTATCATGAACTATTATTGTTGACATTACCCTTGAGGTAAAAGGTTGGGAGGCAACACTATAAGCCCCTATCTTTCTCTGTGTCCGATTAAAACTCCATAACCATAAGTATTGCGTGAGTGTTAGCAATTGTGAAAGACTAAATGATAGTTGAGTATGTGGACTTGCTGAAAAGCTCTTATGTTGACTCTTTCCTATGTTATGATAAATTGCAATTGCTTCATTGACCGAGATCATAGTTTGCTAGTTCTCAATGAAGTTTCTAAATCATACTTGACATTGTGAATAGATTGTTACTTGAGCATAAGGAATCATATGACAATATATATATATGTTGCTGTTATAAAAATGATCATGACGCCCTCATGTCCGTATTTTATTTTTATTGACACCTCTATCGCTAAACATGTGGACATATTTTTCGATATCGGCTTCTGCTTGAGGACAAGCGAGGTCTAAGCTTGGGGGAGTTGATACGTCCATTTTGCATCATGCTTTTATATCGACATTTATTGCATTATGGGCTGTTATTACATGTTCTGTCACAATACTTATGGCTATCCTCTCTTATTTTACAAGGTTTACATGAAGAGGGAGAATGCCGGCAGCTGGGATTCTAGGCTGGAAAAGGAGCAAATATTGGAGACCTATTCTGCACAGATCCAAAAGTCCTGAAACTCCACAAAAGTCATTTTGGGAATTAATAAAAAATATTCAACGGAAGAAATACCTGAGGGGGGCCACCCCCACGAGGGTGAGGGCGCGCCCTACCCCCCTGGGCGCGCCCCCTGCCTCGTGGGCCACCTGGCAGCCCTCCGGTGCCCATCTTCTGCTATATGAAGTCTTTTACCCTGGAAAAAATCATAAGCAAGCTTTCGGGATGAAACTATGCCACGAGGCGGAACCTTGGCGGAACCAATCTAGGGCTCCGGCAGAGCTGTTCTGCTGGGGAAACTTCCCTCCGGGAGGGGGAAATCATCACCATCGTCATCACCAATGATCCTCTCATCGGGAGGGGGTCAATCTCCATCAACATCTTCACCAGCACCATCTCCTCTCAAACCCTAGTTCAGCTCTTGTATCCAATCTTTTTACCAAAACCTCAGATTGGTATCTGTGGGTTGCTAGTAGTGTTGATTACTCCTTGTAGTTGATGCTAATTGGTTTATTTGGTGGAAGATCATAGGTTCGGATCCTTAATGCATATTAATACTCCTCTGATTATGAACATGAATATGCTTTGTGAGTAGTTACGTTTGTTCCTGAGGACATGGGTGAAGTCTTGCTATTAGTAGTCATGTGAATTTGGTATTTGTTCGATATTTTGATGAGATGTATGTTGTCTCTCCTCTAGTGGTGTTATGTGTACGTCGACTACATGACACTTCACCATTATTTGGGCCTAGAGGAAGGCATTGGGAAGTAATAAGTAGATGATGGGTTGCTAGAGTGACATGAGCTTAAACCCTAGTTTATAAGTTGCTTCGTAAGGGGCTGATTTGGATCCATATGTTTCATGCTATGGTTAGGTTTACCTTAATACTTCTTTTGTAGTTGCGGATGCTTGCAATAGGGGTTAATCATAAGTAGTATGCTTTTCCAAGAAAGGGTAGTACCCAAGCACCGGTCCACCCACATATCAAATTATCAAAGTAACGAACGCGAATCATATGAGCGTGATGAAAACTAGCTTGACGATAATTCACAGGTGTCCTCGGGAGCGCTTTTCTATAAGAACTTTTCCAGGCTTGTACTTTGCTACAAAAAGGATTGGGCCACCTTGCTGAACCTTATTTATTGTTATTGCTTGTTACCCGTTACAAATTATCTTATCACAAAACTATCTGTTACCTACAATTTTAGTGCTTGCAGAGAATACCTTACTGAAAACCGCTTGTCATTTCCTTCTGCTCCTCGTTGGGTTTGACACTCATACTTATCGAAAGGACTACGATAGATCCCCTACACTTGTGGGTCATCACGCGGCCCGTCAAACAAAAGGTCAGGAAGCAAGCTTTGGAGCGGCAAGAGTTCATCATTGAAGAGATCACGAAGTTGGAAGTGGCAGGCTTGGTCAGAGGAGTGCTCCACCCAACATAGTTGGCCAATTCAGTGGTGATGCACAACGCAAATGGGAAATGGAGGCTATGTATTAACTATATAGATATCAATAAAGCCTGTCCAAAGGATCCTTTCCCTTTTCCGCGCATTGATCAGATAGTGGAATCCACTTCCGGGTGCGACCTGCTGTCGTTCCTCGACGCCTACTCAGGATACCACCAAATCCTCATGACAAAGGAGGATGAAGCGAAGACCGCGTTCATCACCCCATGTGGTACGTACTGTTTTGTACGAATGCCTTTCAGGTTGAAAAGTGTTGGTTCGATATTTTCCCGAGAGGTCCAAATTGGTTTTGAGCCCCAGCTACATAGAAATATGGAAGCGTATATAGATGATATAGTGGTCAAAACTAAGGACAAAGCAACGGTCATGCAAGATCTAGAAGAAACATTTGCAAATTTTTGCAAGATCAACCTCAAGCTCAACCCTGAAAAGTGTGTGTTCGGTTTCCCATCCGGCAAACTTCTCGCGTTCTTTGTATCTCAATGCCGAATTGAAGCAAATCCCAACAAGATCAAGGCGATTGAGTAGATTGAGTCGCCGAGACGAGTTAAGGATATACGAAGGTTTGCTGGCTGCGTTGCTGCTCTGAGTAGGTTCATCTCCAAATCTACTGAGCGCGCCCTGCCCTTTTTCAAAATTGTGAAAAAGGCAGGTCCAATGAAATAGACTACAGAAGCGGAGGTAGCGCTGCAAGATTTGAAGAGGTACCTCTCCTCTACTCCAATACTAGTCGCACCTAAACCGCAAGAGCCGTTGCAGCTATATATAGCGGCGACGAATCAAGTGGTCAGTGCTGCACTAGTGGCACAGAGAGAAGTTGGGGAAGAAGCAGCGGCAGCGGCGAGGCTGTCAGATGATGAGCCGGGGCCTCCCCCGGCAGGGCCTGATGCCGGCAAGCCAGGACCCCCAACAGAGCCTGGTCCCGGCGAGACAGGACCTGCGCAAGCAAGCAAAGTGAAACAAAAGAAGAAGATGATGCAGCACCCGGTCTACTTTGTCAGCTCCCTCTTGCAGGAGGCTAGATCAAGATAGTCTGGTGTGCAGAAGCTGCTCTTCGGCGTTCTTATGGCCTCAAGAAAGCTGCGTCACTACTTTTAGGCACATGAGATCACTTTCGTCACTCGCTTCCCGTTGCAACGGATCTTGCACAACCTAGATGCAACTAGGAGGATTGTGGAGTGGGCGTTGGAACTGTCAAGCTTTGGTCTCAGGTTTGAAAGTACTTTGACAATTCAGAGAAGAGCCTTCGTGGAGTTAATAGCAGAATGGACCTCAACGCTTCACGAAGAAATTCAAGAGACCACTCTTCCCAGCAAGGAACAAGCTGTGATTGGATTATGTACTCTTACAGGGCTTTCTTGCTGCAAGGCGCTGGTGCTAGTGTGCTACCTATCGCACCCACCGAAGAGCGCCTCAAGTGCGTAATTCAGATGCACTTTCCTCGAGAGAAATCAACGAACAACACTGCGGAGTATTAGGGACTGCTTGCCGGTCTCAGGATCGCGGCAGACCTCAAAATCAGGAAGCTCATCATCAGACGTGATTCACAACTTGTCGTCAAGCAAGTTAACAAAGATTATCAGAGCCCGTTGATGGAAGCCTATGTAGATGAAGTGAGGAAGTTGGGGGAGCGTTTTGACGGTCTACAAGTCGAACATGTTCCTCGAGCAGAGAACAGCATTGCCGATGACTTATCAAAATGCGCTGCCCTCAAGTTGCCTATGGAACCAGGAACCTTTCTGCTCCAATTGACTCAGCCATCCGTGAACTATCTGTAGGACAAAATAAGCGAAGGAAGGCGGGCCTCGCCAAGTACTTTCCCGCTAAGCTCCCAGGAGCCGCCAGCAAGGAAGTTGCCGGGAACCCCAAGCTTGCCGAGGAGCAGTAGGCTCCGGCAGGACCTCAAGCCCTTGCCGAGGGGACAGCTCTCCCCATGGCAGGAGACGTTCCTTTAGTCCTTAACGTCAAGCCTCAGGCTCCGGCATGGGCATAGCACACCGTTCGATTCCTCCAAATAGGGGAACTCCCTCAGGAACAGGAAGATGCGGAGAAAGTAGCCCGTCGGTCCAGCATGAATCAGTTTGTGGACGATGTCCTATACAGGAGGAGAGTGAAAGGTTTGAAATTGAAGTGCATTCCTCAGGAGGACGGACTGGAGTTGTTGGCAGAGATACATGGAGGCATATGTGGCTCCCACATAGGGTCAAGAGCCCTTGCTGGCAAAGCATTCCGTTAAGGTTTCTTTTGGCCCACTGCTCTCCGGGATGCAACTACACTAGTAACCAACCGTGAAGCATGCTAGTTCCATTCAAAGAAGCTTCATTAACAAGCTCAAGCACTTTAGATTATCCCTCTTTCCTGACCATTGTCGGTCTGGGGGCTCGACATACTGGGCCCCTTTCCCTACGCTGTCGGGGGATTTGAGTACTTGTACGTAGCAATCAACAAGTTCAGAAAGTGGCCAAAAGTGGAGCCAGTGAGAAAGGTGACAGCACAATCAGCCGTCAATTTCTTCAAAGGACTAGTTTGTCATTTTGGTGTGCCAAACAGAGTAATAACCGACTAAGGTACACAGTTCACGAGCCGCACATTCATGCAGTATATCCAAGACCTCGGCAACAAATTTTGTTTTGCTTCTGTTGCTCATCCAAGAAGCAACGGCCACACAGAAAGGGCCTCAAAACAAGAACTTTTGACAGGTTGTAAAAGTGCGGAAGATGCTGGATTGATGAATTGCCAACAGTTCTTTGGTCAATCAAAATGACACCAAATCGAGCCACTGGCCAGACACCCTTCTCCCTGGTATACGGGACAGAAGCAGTTCTCCCCACAGAACTCATATATGAGTCACCTCGAGTGCTCGCTTATGATGAGCTTGATCAAGAGAAGTTGCACCAAGATGATGCTACGCTCCTTGAGGAAGATCATCTTCAAGCTGCTGTGCGAGCCGCGCACTACCAGCAAGCCTTGCGCCGCTACCTTAGCTGCAAGGTTCATGCCTGAAGCCTTGAGGAAGGCAACCTTGTTCTTCGGTGTATTCAATCCGCCAAGAATTCAAACAAGTTGATGCCGAAGTGGGAAGGCCCTTATCGGGTAATACGAGTTACCATGCCCGGCACAGTCCGCCTGGAGACCGAAGATGGTATTCTGGTGAGCAACTCTTGGAATATCAAACATTTTCACAAGTTCTACCCATGAGGAGCGGTTGCCGGGACCGCTAGCAACCCCCTTTTTGTACTAGCCTTGCCGGCAAGGCATGTAACCCTATGTACAGAGCTAGGCGCAGACCCTGTGCGCAGTCGAATAACTTTCAGTATGTACAATTCCTGTTGATTTGCATGTTTATGTATATACATTTATGCATGCTTGTCCAGGATATTGCACTACCCTTGTTTCCAACAGATACTGATGAACCACCAAAGTTCCATGATCCTATCTTCTCTTCTTTCCAGCCACAATGAAGACGCTCGGTTCCATTGTTCCTATGAGAGACTTGGCTTCAGCAAGAGATTGAGAAGACTACCCGGCACTGTGATCCCCGGCAAACCAAACAGATAAAGTTTACCTCTTGTCCAGTCATGTTTGTAACCTATAGCTTGTGCATTAGAAAACCTCGCCTCTCTTTTTAGACTTAGGTGCTCCCATCCTCGACTCGAACACTGCTTCGGTCAGAATGGTTGCAATAGCCTTTGATAAAAAGAGATTGGTTGGGGGCTGGACCCTTTGTCTGTAACCCGGCAGATGTGATTCTCCGGCAGGCAAAAAGGGTGCCGACAAGGTAGCTTGTCGGAAAACTCATTTATTTACATTAAAGAGGCGTTTTGCCTCTGCATGGACGTATGCATGCATGGGTTCCCGGCAAGGCTCATCTTTTTCATTGACATGCTGATGAAAGTGCAAACGTTACAGAACACAAGCATGGACTCGAGAGATTACATTATTTAAATTAAAATTTGGCAAGTGCCTACAAGTTTAAAATTGAAAAAAGATAAGTGCCCCATAATCTCCGTTCTTGCCCCTCTCCTCCCAGGCACAGCAGGTGAAGGCAAAGAAGATACGAGGGGACACATCGATGGAGAGCATGGCGGAGGCGACCCGCCGGCCGCCGACACAAGGGCCAGCAGGGCATGGCCTCCGACAAGATATGTTGCCAGGGGGGCGATACATACGATGGTGCTGCCACTGATGGTCATCCGGAGTCGGAGTCGTTGTCCCCTCGCCCGCTACCGTCGTCGTCGTAGTCGTGGCCCTCCTCATCGCTGTCACTCGACGAGGAGCTTTCATTGTCAATGGAGCTCTCTGCGCAGCACCCTAAGGGGCTTCCCGAGCGCCCAAAGACCTTGATTGAAAGTAGGCCATTCTCCATTAATTTGAACTGGAGAATGTGCCCCTCCCACAAGCTATGGGCATGGGCAAAGGTTTTCCACCTATGGCGGAAGTACATGATGTGAGGAGCGGGGAAGTCGACGTCGACCCACATGATGCTGTTCCCACAACCCCCCATATGCAGCCTTAAGGTGTGTGGCGGCTCAAGCTCCATTACCCGAGCAAACTGAGTAGGGAGGTTGAGATGACCGCACATGGACTAATACAACCTGATGAAGAACTCATGGGGCTGTTCTCCGACATGGCCTTCCATTGGGGGAGGGGCCCCCGACGGAGAGGCAGCTGGTGCACCGGCCCGTCCTCCTCTTCTCCGAGTGTCGCGGTGACCTTAGCCTTGCCCCCTCCCTCTCCCTCTCACAGCAGGCTCCGCTGCTGTGAACTCCGGGAAGAGGGACGCACTGTCGAGCATAAGCCCTCGTCGCCGCCATTGGAGCGCTAACACGCCCTCTCACCATGGCGAACGGAGGAAGGTTACTGTCGGTGTCAAAACCGGCGGATCTCGGGTAGTGGGTCCCGAACTGTGCGTCTAGGCGGATGGTAACAGGAGACAAGGGACACGATGTTTTACCCAGGTTCGGGCCCTC
Source organism: Triticum aestivum (assembly GCF_018294505.1). Taxonomy (NCBI): domain Eukaryota; kingdom Viridiplantae; phylum Streptophyta; class Magnoliopsida; order Poales; family Poaceae; genus Triticum; species Triticum aestivum. The sequence goes on from NC_057813.1 coordinate 373,540,466, forward strand.
TTGATGGAGGTAAAACCCTACGTCCTGCTTGATTAATATTGATGATGTGTGTGTTACAAGAGTAGATCTACCACGAGATCAGGGAGGCTAAACCCTAGAAGCTAGCCTATGGTATGATTGTTGTTCGTCCTACGGACTAAAGCCATCCGGTTTATATAGACACCGGAGAGGGCTAGGATTACACAGAGTCAGTTACAATGGTAGGAGATCTACATATCCGTATCGCCAAGCTTGCCTTCCACGCCAAGGAAAGTCCCATCCGGACACGGGACGAAGTCTTCAACCTTCTATCTTCATAGTCTTGGAGTCCAGCCGATGATGATAGTTCGGTTATCCGGACACCCCCTAATCCCGAACTCCCTCGGTAGCCCCCGAACCAGGCTTCAATGTCGACAAGTCCGGCGCGTATGTTGTCTTCGGCGTTTGCAAGGCGGGTTCTCCTTCATGCTTCATGTGTTTGCCGGATAGTGTCCGGTTGCTTCATAAATGTTGCGCTCCTTGGCTTCTACGTCCAATAATGGCCTTCCTCCACGTGTCACACGAATGCGAAAAGCCAGGGTATTCTTACGTTTTACCCCCTAGCTGCGCGAATGAGACGCCTATAAGAGAGGCGAGGATTCAGATCCAAATCACACCATCCTCCTTCCGCAAGTACTCATCGAGGCATATCTGACAAAAAATCCATTCCAACATGGATAGTCGATGCTGCTCCTCTTCTCGTGCTCCCAGTCCTCAGCCAGGAGATTGGAGGAGATGCTTAGTCCCGCATAGCGAGTTAGTGATGCTCCAAGCAGAGGGATACCTTCCCCCGGCCTTTATGGTTCCGGTTTGAGCCGGACTAGCCAGCTAAAAGGGTGGGAAGCAGGCAGAGAGCGTCCCCAATCCCTCCAAAGGAGAGCGGGTATGCTTCGTCCCCTACTTAATAAGGGGACTTGGATTTCCTATACATCCGTTTCTCCGGGGGCTCCTGGAGTTTTATGGACTCCAACTTCACCACCTCACGCCCGCCTCCATTTTGCACATCGCGGGCTTTGTAGCTCTTTGCGAGCTATTCTTGGGCATCGAGCCCCATTTTGCGCTGTGGAAAAGGCTGTTTTGCCTCGTACCCTGTTCTTACGAGGGGTCGATATATCAAGTGGGCAAACCCAAAATATGGCGCATCGCCGGGACCGGATATCTATCCGGAACCCCAAAGAAGGCGTCCGAAGACTGTCCCTCGGAATGGTTTTACATAGAAGACGCTCCACTGCCGGACCCAGTTCGGATCAGCCTCCCGGAGTTCAGCACTGCTCCGCTGAAGAAATGCCTGAGTTGGCACCCGCGGAGCCCTCAACGGGAAGATGATAGGAGCGTCCACTACCTGATGGGCCGGATAGGGTTGCTGGCCCATTCTGGATTGACCATGATTGGAGTCATGGCCACGTGCATTATGTGAGGGGTGCAGCCACTCCAGTACAGGGGCCACCCCATGTGGGATTTCAACGGGGAGAACGACGCCACCCGTCATGGCCGCAAGGGGCCGGGATCGGCCGCGGATCTGGTGAATATCCTGTCCGGCTTGTACAAGGGGGAGAAGGAGGACTTCCTCCAGACGAGCCCATTGAATGGGTTCTCCATGAATAACCCTCGGAGTTGGGTAAGCGAACGTTTATTCATCCGACCCGTGCTTTCAAAGTTAAATGCCTTACTTTATGATTTTGACGCAGGAACTGCGTCGGGATGTGGAGGGCATACACAGTCCGGCTTCACAACCCGAGGATCCGGGAAGATCCCTTGATCCGGCCTCCGAAGAGGATCCGAACATAAAGGTGGAGCTAATTGATGGGGTGTTCCACCAACTCAGCATAGACAATGCTCTATCCGCCATTACGGCTGACTACCCCGGCTTATCTGCGGCTTCTCAGGTAATTATGACCGGAGTTCTGACACCATTACTTCGTCCTTGCGTATTTTTGATCACCGTATACTAACGGTGTCTTGCAGGAGGTGCCTTCAAGGCGAGAAGCCGAACCCGCGGCGGCTGACCAACGAGGGTCAGTTCAGCCCGGTAGGCGGAAGAGGGGTGCGGTGCGAATCGAAACGTCGCCGCAACGGTATAGCTCGCCACCGTTGTTTAAGGAAAAGATTCCTGGGAGGTGTATTAATGCTCATGACTTTTCCAGGAGAAAGAGCGCTCGCCGAACTGTGTCCGGAGAGGTTGCCAACCAAGCCTCCGCCAGCGAGGCTCCAACACCTGGTCCGGAGGGGGAGGCGAGCGCAAGGCGCAAGATGGATACTCCTCCCATGGAGGATGCCGATAGGCTGTCCGCAACCGGGTCTGAGGTGGAGAGCGCCATGAATCATAGGCGCCGCCGAACAGCTCTTCATGACGCGTGTTTCTCCCCAGAGGCGTTAAATGCCTTTAATGCAGGAGACGCGCACCTCCATGCCGCTCAAGATGGTTTGACCAGAGCCACGGAGCAGTATGTGAAGGACATACAGGTAAGGAATTTTAATAGTTATGTATGCCAATAGCCCCCGAGACTTAAAGTAGTGTAGAATAACTGATTTAAGGATCATTCAATATGCAGGATCTTACGGAGAAGAATACCCAATTGTCTCAAGAGCTTCAAGAGTGCAAGGCCCAACTTGAGGCCGCACTGACCGCTGCAGGAGGAGACACAGAGACCCCCTCCGGTAACACATATTTCAAAAATGTTTTATGGTGTGCGGCGTGCATATAAATCTGACAATAATATTGCAGATGTTGCCGGACTTGATACGGACAAGCAACAACTACTGCGCCAGTTGAAGGCCGGCGAGAGGGTGCTTATGAAGGTGCAGCAGGAGAGGAACAAACTCCAAGATGCCCACACCCAGCTTGGAGAAGAGCTAAAAGGTGTTCAGGCCCAGTTGTCTGGCTCCGTGAAGGAGAATCAGCGGCTTCGTCGCGGCATCTATAGTAAGTGCTTGAGCAAACTCTTTTGAAAAGAAGAGTTCGGCGAGGAAGTCGATTGACAGAAATATGTCTGTAGGTGTGCTCACAGGTCGCCCTACGGAGGAAATGCCCGGTTCAATGGGTGACCAACTTCCCGAGCTAGTGCAACTGCTCGAACGTGTTCGGCATGCGATGAGTGGTGTCGTTCAGGCCTTATGGCCTTCCGTCTCCCTACCTGAGGGCCTTGGAGGTCTTGCTGATAAGCTTCATGGAGTACGGCAACGTCTCCGTCTGTGGAAGATATCGGCCTGCCGTCAAAGCGCCAGGGAGGCCTGGGCCATGGTGAAGACGCGGTACCCGAAGGCTGACCCAAACCACATGGCCGAGGTCGGACCTGTGGGTCCTGATGGGAAGGAGATCCCTGTGAGCTTGATGTACGGCCAAGTAGAGCTGGCCGCAAAATATTCCCAACAGGACTGTAAATTAGACAGCCTGTTAGATGGGATTGAAGAGGAGTACAATCAGTCAGTTTGACGATGTAATTTTAAAATGACATATAGAATGCCTTGTAGCCGGATTGTAGATCGTTTGTCTTTGCGGACCTTTTCGCTTCAACCTCGGGACCCAACAGTCTGGAGTGTGTCCGAATCCCCTTACTGTTATAAAAGAACATGGGCGTGCATGGAGACAAGGCGTAGGGGTCATAATTGCTTTATCAGACAAGTGCCCAACTAGCAATGTTATATTACATGGTTAGTAAGAAACATCTTCCAGGGAGAATAGTTCCGTTAAGGGTTCCTTTCCCTGGGAGGCATGCCCTAAAGTGCATGTCCGGATTGCGAAAATAGCAGAAAAAGCATCTAGGGGCAGATAAATAAGTAAGTAATAAATCATCTTTCAGGTCAACGACCGAATATTCCCTTAAGAACGCTAGCCTTCAGCTTCACCCAGTCTGAGGTACACATCCGGCTGACCCGGCAGTAACAATCGCAGAGGTGCTCCCTTTACCTCCTAGCCGAACAATCGGGAACGTAGGGGTAAGCACAGGAGCCAGGCAACCCGGCTTGGCCAAAACTTAAGTCATATCGATGCATATAATGGCGATCAAAAGGTACATGCGGAAGTATGACACATGTGTTGGGCATGAAGCCCATAAAAATAAGCTTCTGTTAAAGAAGCCCCCAGGTATAACGAGTGCAAGTAGCACATCGAGTAAGTGCGAACAAAGCGCAGATCAGCCCTCAAGGGGTTTGTACTGGAAGAGGGAGGAAAAAGGAGGGAAAACAAGGACAGCGAAAAGAAAAATGAAAGGTGGATGGAGGAAGGAGACGAACCCTGAGTCTGGCGCTAGGTGTAAAATCTTCGGAGACGGGCTGCGTTCCATGGGTTTGGCTCGAGTCGGTTGTTAGATGCGTTGCATAGATGGTATGCACCGCCGGTAAGGACTTGGTCGATGATGAAGGGACCTTCCCATTTGGGCTTAAGTTTGTCCTTTTTCTTGTCCGGCAGGCGTAGAACTAGCTCGCCAACATTGTAAGTTTTGGCCCGTACTTCTCTGCTTTGATATCTTCGAGCCTGCTGTTGATAGAATGCGGAACGGGATTTTGCCACGTCGCGCTCCTCCTCCAAAGCATCCAAACTATCCTGCCGATCCAACTCGGCTTCCCTTTCCTCGTACATGCGCACGCGAGGTGAGTCATGAATTATATCACAGGGCAAAACTGCCTCAGCGCCGTATACCATAAAGAATGGTGTGAATCCGGTTGTGCGGTTTGGCGTGGTCCGTAGCCCCCAGAGTACGGAGTCAAGCTCGTCTACCCAGTGCGTGTTAGATTCCGTGAGGGACCACACTAATCTGGGTTTGATGCCGCTCATGATTAGACCATTTGCCCGTTCCACTTGACCGTTAGTTTGAGGGTGGTAGACTGAAGCGTAGTCGAGCTTGATGCCCATGTTTTTGCACCAGAGTTTAACCTCGTCGGTCGTGAAATTCGTGCCGTTATCAGTGATGATGCTGTGGGGGACGCCGAAACGGTGTACTACCCCGGATATGAAGTCTATCACAGGTCCGGATTCTACCGTTTTAACCGGCTTGGCCTCTATCCATTTGGTGAATTTGTCCACCATGACCAATAAGTATTTGTGCTTGTGGGTTCCCCCTTTAAGGGGTCCAACCATGTCAAGCCCCCAGACCGCGAACGGCCAAGTGATGGGTATGGTTTTGAGGGCGGTGGGTGGCATGTGGCTCTAATTAGCAAAGAGCTGGCAACCGACGCATCGTTGGACTAAGTCCTGAGCATCTGCCCGGGCGGTCGGCCAATAAAATCATGTACGAAAGGCCTTGCCTACGAGGGCCCGGGCGGTGGTGTGGTGCCCGCCGAGTCCGGCGTGGATTTAAGCCAGGAGATTTCGCCCTTCCTCTTCGGAGATACACCTTTGAAGGACTCCGGTTGTGCTTTTCTTATAAATTTCTCCCTCATGGACCTTGTAGGCTTTAGATCGCCGAACTATGCAGCGGGCCTCATTTTGGTCTTCGGGAAGTTCCTGCCTGATTAAGTAGGCTAGGAATGGTTCCGTCCACGGGGCAATTACTGCCAGTATTTCGTGGGCTGAATCTGTTATTTCATTGGCTGAGCCACCGATTGTGTCAGAATGTTCTGTGTTAGGCGATGCAGTTGGTTCCGGATTGTTATTTCCGGACTCCTCTTCACATAATACGGATGGCTTAAAAAGCCGCTCCAGGAAGATGTTTGGAGGGATGGCGTCGCGTTTTGCGCTGATGCGTGCCAACACATCTGCTGCCTGGTTATTATCTCGGGCTACATGGTGGAATTCGAGTCCTTCGAACCGGGCTGACATTTTTAGGACGGCATTACGGTAGGCTGCCACTTTCGGATCCTTGGCGTCAAAGTCTCCATTTACTTGGGATATTGCGAGGTTTGAATCCCCGCGCACCTCTAGGCGTTGAATACCCATGGAGATTGCCATCTGGAGGCCATGTAGAAGGGCCTCGTATTCGGCTGCGTTGTTGGAGTCCATGTACATTATTTGAAGCACTTATTGGACCGTGTATCCGGTTGGGGACGTCAAGACGACGCCAGCCCCCAAGCCAGCCAACATTTTGGAGCCGTCGAAATGCATGATCCAATTGGAGTATGCGCCGTACTCTTTAGGGAGTTCGGCTTCGGTCCATTCGGCGATGAAGTCAGCCAAAACTTGCGATTTTATAGCTCGCCGTGGTTTGTAGGTTATGTCAAATGGTAAGAGCTCAATCACCCATTTTGCAATCTTGCCCATCGCGTCGCGATTGTTTATAATATCGTTGAGAGGTACTTCGGAGGCCACCGTTATGGAACACTCTTGAAAGTAGTGTCGCAGCTTCCGGGATGCCATGAACACTGCATACGCTATCTTTTGATAATGTGGGTAACGGGACTTGCATGGAGTTAAGACAGTGGATACGTAGTACACTGGTTTTTGCAGAGGGAATTTGTGGCCTTCTGTTTCTCGTTCGACGACGAGTGCGGCGCTGACAACTTGATGTGTTGCCGCGATGTATAATAACATGGGTTCGCCCAGGTTGGGCGCGGCCAGGACCGGATTTGTTGCCAATACGGTCTTAATTTCTTCGAGTCCGGCCGCGGCAGCATCCGTCCATTCGAAGTGTTCGGTGCGCCGGAGGAGGCGATAGAGGGGCAGTGCCTTTTCTCCCAAACGGGAGATGAAGCGGCTTAGAGCCGCCATGCATCCAGTTAGTTTTTGTATTTGCTTGAGGTCTTTTGGGATATCCAATTGTGACAGAGCTCGGATCTTGGCTGGGTTTGCTTCAATTCCTCTACCGGATACAATGAAGCCCAAGAGCTTTCCAGCTGGTACGTCGAAAACACATTTTTCCGGGTTGAGCTTAATGTCATATGCTTGGAGGTTGTCGAATGTCACCCTCAAGTCGTCTACTAGAGTTTCGACGTGTTTGGTCTTGACGACCACATCGTCTACGTAAGCCTCTACCGTCTTGCCTATCTGGGTAGCCAGACATGTCTGAATCATGCGCTGATATGTTGCGCCCGCGTTTTTGAGTCCGAAGGGCATTGTGTTGAAGCAGAATGGCCCATATGGAGTAATGAATGCCGTTGCGGCTTGGTCTTGATTTGATGGTATCCGGAGTATGCGTCGAGGAAGCACAATGAATCGTGCCCTGCGGTAGCATCGATGATTTGGTCGATGCGAGGGAGAGGGAAAGGGTCCTTTGGACAGGCCTTGTTAAGGTCTTTGAAATCGACGCAAAGGCGCCAGGATTTGTCCTTTTTTGGTACCATTACCAGGTTGGCTAGCCAGTCCAGATGTTTTATATCTCTGATGAATCCGGCTTCTAAGAGTTTGGCTAGCTCCTCTCCCATTGCCTGTCTTTTGGGTTCGGAAAATCGCCGAAGAACTTGTTTGACTGGCTTGAATCCTTTTAGGATGTTTAGGCTGTGCTCTGCCAGCCTATGTGGGATTCCTGGCATGTCTGAAGGGTGCCAGGCAAAAATGTCCCAATTTTCCCGAAGGAATTCTCGTAGTGCGGCTTCTACATCAGGATTTAATTGTGCCCCAATGGAGGCCGTCTTCGTGGGGTCCGTTGGATGGACCTGGAATTTGACTGTTTCGTCTGCTGGTTTGAAAGAGGTGGACTTGGACCTCTTATCGAGTATCACATTGTCCCTATCCACCATGGAGCGCAGCGCAGTGAGTTCCTTTGCCGCTAGGGCTTCGGATAATGCCTCTAGGGCCAGTGCGGCTGTCTTATTTTCAGCGCGGAGTGCTATATCTGGATCACTGGCGAGAGTGATTATTCCATTGGGCCCGGGCATTTTGAGCTTCATTTACCCGTAATGGGGTATAGCTTGGAAGATTGTGAATGCCTCTCGCCCTAACAAGGCGTGATATCCGCTGCCGAATGGGGCCACTTGAAACGTGACCTCTTCGGACCTGTAATTGTCCGGCGAGCCGAACACTACATCTAGTGTGATTTTTCCTGTGCAGCGTACTTCTCGACTAGGGATTATTCCCCTAAAGGTTGTGCTGCTTCGCTCAATGCGGCTCCAGTCAATTTCCATTTTTTGAAGGGTTTCCTCATAGATGAGGTTTAATCCGCTGCCGCCATCCATGAGTACCTTGGTAAGACGAAAGCCGTCCACTATCGGACTGAGGACCAATGCGGCTGGTGCTCGAGCTGTTTGAAATTTAGGTGCATCGCCGACATTGAAGGTGATAGCTGTGTTGCTCCATGGATTCGTTATTGCTACTTGGTAGACTTCGGCGAGGCTGCGGATTGTTCGCTTCCGCATGTTATTTGATGCGAAAGTCTCGAAGACTGTTAATACCGTACTGGTACTGTTGGGCTGGTTGTCCGGGGCTAGAAAGCCTTCGCCACTTTTGGCCACCTGCCGTAGTATCCAACATGCTCGAAGGCTATGTGTTGGACTGGCGCCCTCCGTACTGTGGATTTTGCAGGGTCCGTTGAGCCATCCCTCCAGTACGGTTCCGTGCCCTTTAGGGGGGTTTTGCTTTTTGCTTTTTAATCCAGGTGCTTGAGTATGACGCACCCTTTTATTTCGGACTTGGGATGTATTTAGGGTCGGATTGTCCCAAAACCTGGTTTCGGTTTTCCAGGCGCTCTCCATCGCACAATATTTTTGTACAATGGTCGCTAGGTCAGCGAAGCGTGTAACTTCACAACGACTTAGGGCATTTATGATTCCCTTGTTAATGCAATTGTTGCAAAAAATTGAAATCGCGCTTTCTTCACGGCAGTCCTTTATCCTGTTCATAACCAAGAAGAATCTGGCCCAGTAATGATGTACTGTTTCATCGGGCTCTTGCCGTATTTGAGATAGATCACTTATGTTTGGGTGGGCGGGTGGAATTAAGTTCGGAACCCCGCCCAATCTGAGGCTCAAAGGCCAAGAAGTTTCCGAATTTGGAAGCTTGGTTTGTTGGATGCCTTCCAACAAATCTGGTCCGATGCCTGACTTTAGGTTCAGTATTTGATTGACGTTCGTCTCTCCGCGGGAATCCGGCATGGAGGGATCGGGAATCCGGACATAGCTGGTTTTTAACATAGAAGAAGAGTCGCCGTATTGTTCCTCTACCACAACAACATGGTGGGTAGCCTGGGGAAAGTTAATTTCTCTCAGATCGGTTTTAAGACCAACCTGATCGTAGTCTGTAGCGACTCCCAGGGCGGCGAAACGATCCAAGAGCTCGTTTACGGAGGAGAGCTCAATCGGATCTAGTTGCTCGGCGAATTCCGAGGTGACGTGAAGATCGCTTTTGATGACCTGAGAGGTCATCGTTGGAGCGGTGGCCGAACAGGCGGTCATCAGAAAACCACCTAGCCGGATAGTTTGGCCGGCGGCCAAAGCTCCCTTGATGACGATGCCGTCTCTAAAGACGGGAAAAGGCATCCTTCCTGATTGCGACGGCACAGAGGAACTCTCAATGAAAGCACCAATGTCGGTGTCAAAACCGGCGGATCTCGGGTAGGGGGTCCCGAACTGTGCGTCTAGGCGGATGGTAACAGGAGACAAGGGACACGATGTTTTACCCAGGTTCGGGCCCTCTTGATGGAGGTAAAACCCTACGTCCTTCTTGATTAATATTGATGATGTGTGTGTTACAAGAGTAGATCTACCACGAGATCAGGGAGGCTAAACCCTAGAAGCTAGCCTATGGTATGATTGTTGTTCGTCCTACGGACTAAAGCCATCCGGTTTATATAGACACCGGAGAGGGCTAGGGTTACACAGAGTCGGTTACAATGGTAGGAGATCTACATATCCGTATCGCCAAGCTTGCCTTCCACGCCAAGGAAAGTCCCATCCGGACACGGGATGAAGTCTTCAACCTTCTATCTTCATAGTCTTGGAGTCCGGCCGATGATGATAGTTCGGCTATCCGGACACCCCTAATCCCGGACTCCCTCAGTTACCGAGCAGGAAGAAGGAGAAGGAGGTGCGTATCGAAAGACACTGTCCCTTCCCTTTTTTATAGAAGGGCAGGGCTGGGCCTGGCCTCTCACCCCAAGGGCGACCGACCCGCTCGACTAATATAGCCTCCAGTGGCATAGGGAATCAGGACCAACCCGCTGCTCCAACCAGTGATGCCTGATTTTCCGTCTCGACGTTAATGCCCGTGCCCTCCGCCACCTACGCTTCCTAAGGCATGAAGGACACATGGCGGGTGAGCCAAAAGCATAAATACAGGTGGGATGGATGTTTTCCACCCTGTGATCATGGGGTGCAAGCGCCATGCAGGCCACGACATGAGCCTTCTTCGTAAATGAGCAGCGCCCCTGCAGATCCCTCTTTTTATGGGAAAGGCGCGGGCTGCCTCTTTACTGTTCAATGTGAGGCATTACAGGCATGCTGCGACCATTCCACGCACGACCCCCATGTAATGCACTCAATGCAGGCCGTGGGGTAGCGCAACTGACGAAAAGTTTATAGCGGTTAATCCCTACCATGCGTGTCTGCACACAGTTTTGGGCCTGGCCCAACGATGCTTCGCGCTCATGTGTGGCCCAGGTCCGGAGGCTCCTATCGGTGTACATAAGTTTGGGCCCTTCTGTACCCCCTTACTTGTGCACGGGCAATTGTAGCCGCACCCGTGGCAAATGCTTGACGGGATAGTAGAAGGCAAGATGCAAGACTACCAAGGCAACATTCAAGGAAATAAATAAAGAGCAGAAGACAAGCTAGACCTCCCCCAGCAACAACCTTGCCGGGGCGGCTTGCGTAGCCCCAGCAAGATCCTTGCCAGGACGGCTTGCGAAGCACCAGTAAGGCCACCACCGTTGTAACTGAGAGCTCTGACACCATCGACAAATGTCAGGACCAAGACTCAAGGGCACATGCATAGTAGCATGCAGATCTTTGTGAAGACTGGTGGCATGCAGGTCATCGTGGAGGCCAGAAGACGAAGACCCCCAGCAAAGCCCTTCCCAGGGACGACTGCGAGGCCCAGACAAGACCCTTGCCGGGGACAACAGCGAGGCCACAGCTAGGACCGCACCCCACAAGGTTTTGCCACCTCACGGCCATTCCAGTGCGGTGACCAGGCTGCCAACTAAGCAAGCACGTGCGTGGTGGCCTGCAGATCTTCGTGAAGGCCCTGCCACCGCGCCAGCACAGCGGTTAGCCAGCCAACTTGGTGTTGCATGCCTCGTCAGCCTGGACGCATGTCAAGATAGGATGAGGCCGCGACGGATGGGGCGGGCTCTATTACCGTCCCCGATAAAGTTGGAGGGCACGTAAGCAGCGCATTTAATGCATTTTTCCTACAACGTTAGTGATAAGCATGTACACAGTAGCTACTTTACACCTCATGTGTGCCGCTGTGGCAACCCCTTTGGACGTATAAAAGGAGGCCCGAGGCATACCGGAGGAGGATTCGAACTTTTGGACCAGGCATGCATAGAAGCTGGCTAAGGTTCAAGAACACCAAATATACACTCAAAGAAGGACTAGCATTTTATGCTCCTCAGCGGCCCGAACCTAGGTAAAAATCCTACATGCTGATCACCAGACCTGCTCTTTGTGCAATCCTCTCCCCGCCAACCGTAGAAGGGGTCCTCATGATCCCATAGGTGTCATTTCTCCCGATAGGGAATCATAGTCTCCATCATCCTTTCATCACTGGGACATGCTCTAATAATGAAAATTGATGATCATCACACTTCTATTTACTAACAACTCAATATTACTACTCGATACCTAGAACAAAATATGACTCTATATGAATGCCTCTAGCAGTACCAGTATGTGCAATGATCTAGCATACATGCATAAAAATGATGATTGGTGGCTGAGCCACAAATACTATGTCAGCTATATGATCATGCAGAGCAATATGACAATGAATGCTCAAGTCATCAAAATGGAAGCAGTGGAAGTTGCATGGCAATATATCTCGGAATGACTATGGAAAGGCCATAATAGGAAGGTATGGTGGTTGTTTTGAGGAAGATATAATAAGGCTTATGTTGATAGAGTGTATCATATCACGGGGTTTGGATACACCGGCGAAGTTTGCACCATGTCTTGAGGTGAGAAAGGGCAATGCACAGTATCGTAGAGGCTAGCAAATTGTGGAAAGGTAAGAGTGCGTATAATCCATGGACTCACAATAGTCATAAAGAACTCATATACTTATTGCAAAAGTTTATTAGCCCTCGAAGCAAAGTACTACTACGCATTCCCTGACCGCCACTCATAAGGAAGACAATCAATAATAAATCATGCTCCTACTTCATAGCATAACGAGAGACTATACGTGCATGCTTCGGGAATCACAAACCTTAACACAAATATTCTTACTAACCACAACCGTTTACTAGTACCTCCCACATATTAACATCTCTATATCGCAAAACTATTGCAAGGAATAAAACATATCATATTCAGTGATCCATAAGTTTTATGTAGGATTTCGTGACTAACCATGAAATTGACCAATTCCTGTTGACTCTCTAAATAGATATAAGTGAAGCATGAGAGTTTAATACTTTCTACAAAAGACCAGGCTCTAACAAATATACGTGAAGTAAAAGAGCATTCTACAAAACAACGGTTATCTATGTGAAGGGAAACAGGCAGTCCAAACTTCAAATGATAAAAGTAAAGCACATGAAGCATTCTATAAACCCATACTCAAAAAATATAAGTGAAGTGCAATGATAATTCTATAAATCAAACCATGGACTATCTCATACCAGCATGGTGCATAAAATAAAAATGAAAACTGAGCACAAAAGACGCTCCAAGATTTGCACATATCACATGAACGAAACGAAAACGAAAACATATTGATACTTGTTGAAGAAAGATGGGATGCCTTACGGGGCATCCCCAAGCTTAGACACTTGAGTCTCCTTGAATATTTACTTGGGGTGCCTTGGGCATCCCCAAAATTGAGCTCTTGCCTCTCCTCCTTCTCCTCATATCGAGACCTCCTCGATATTTGATCACTTCATCCACACAAAACTCAATAGAAAGCTCGGTAAGATCCGTTAGTATAGTAAACCAAATCACTACTCTAAGTACTATTTCAAACCAATTCATATTTTGTTTTTGCATTGTAGATACTATAATATAACTTTTCCATGGCTTATACCACTAATAGAATCGATAGTTTCATCAAAACAAGCAAAACAATGCATCGAAAACAGAATATGTCTTAAACAGGACAGTCTGTAGCAATCTGAACATCTACCATACTTATGGTACTCCAAAACTTCTAAGAAATTAGGAAGAAATAAACAATTTGTATAGAAATAGTGTGCAAAAAGTTCTATAACCTTTTGATGTTCCAGTAAAAAAATGAAAATCCACGCGCTATAGCCAAAGTTTCTGTTTCTGCACCGCACATACCAACAAGCAATCTAATCATCCTATAGGCAAACCTTGGCACAATAATTTTACAATACAAAGGATTTGTACAAGGGAATAATTATTTTTGTTGAAAAGTTTCTGTAATTAAGATTCACAAAGTTTCCATGGGCATGAACAAAGTTCAAGGCTAGCTCCCACTTTCACAATGCTTGTCCCTCTCACTTTCACTTTTATTTTGGTGAAGTTTTAAGTTCTCCTCTATTTTTTTTGTTTTTAAACTTTATAAAAGCACTCAACAGAATAAAACGACTCACTAAAACTTTTGGGTTGTCTCCCTGGCAGCGCTTTCTTTAAAGCCATTAAGCTAGGTATAAAGTGCTCGAGTAATGGATCCACCCGGATCCCAAGGTATATCAAAGCCAATTTGAACTAACAATGATTTGTAATTTAGTAATGAGCACAAAGCAACATATATCATGCAGTGATGAAGTATAACTCTCTTCCTACGCATCAGATTGTCATACAAGAACAATTCATGCACATCAAGTAAAGGCTAATACATAGTATAAGCAGTTTCTTGCAATGTTATCATGTTGGAAACATAAAGATGTGGAGATGTAGTTCCTCTCTCATAATAATTGCAAGTAGGAGCAGAAAGCACATGCATATTACATTCATCAAATTATCATGTGCAACGTTAAAAAGCAACCCATCAATATAATCCTTAATAAGAACAAACCTCTCCAATATAGTGTAGTTCGGAGAATTCAAAAAGATAATAGGACTATCATGTGTAGGTGCAATAGCAATAATTTCATTTTTAACATAAGGAACCATAGCAAGTTCATCTCCATAAGCATAATTCATATTGGCTTCATGGCCACAAGCATCAAGCTCATCAAAAAGGGTATTTCAAAATAATCAATGAGTTCATAGCAATTATCATAGCATTCATCCTTCGGTAAGAATGAAGGAAAATTAAACAATGTATGTGTCGTCGAATTGTCACGTCAGATGTCCTCGTGAAAGGACTTAGTTGTGGAGCCATCACAACTAGGAAGATTGAAGGGGTTAAATCGGGACAAAGGACACGAGAGGGTTTATACTAGTTCGGCCCCTTACGGTGAAGGTAAGGCCTACGTCTAGTTGGGTTGGTATTGATGTTTCAATGACCAGGGAGAGAGACACGCTATGCCCGGCTCTCAATGAGTTGTTTCTTGCCCTAAGCCGCCAGCAGGTTGTCCCCTTATATACACGGGTTGACGCCCTGTGGCCTATAGAGTACCGGCCGGCTTATAAACAGTGTCCGGCTCGGTGACTAGTTAAATATACCTTATGATACAAGTCATGCCATTACGGCGGTTTATTACAACGGGCCTTAAATCGCCTGTGGGCCTTAAGCCCTTTATTGAACCGCCATCTTCATGCTTGGTCTTGGGCTTCTCTCTGACGAATCCTCTTTGTGTAACCCAGCCCCTCCTGGGCGGATTACACAAATAGTTATATCCCCAACATTAGGCCCCAGATTGATTTGAACCTGTTGATGTCAATCTTTAAAAATACTTTTAAAGAATAAATCTTCAGTCTTTTGACTATACAAAGGGTTTTCTTTAACCCGCCATGACGTCATCTTCTGGATCCGTGTTAACCCGGCGTGACGTCATCCTTTCTTAAATTCCTTTTCTATTCCACCGTATCCTTCAACGAATCTCTGCTTTAAATGACTGTTCCGAAAATCGAGGCGTCGGGGCCGCTGGATAATAATTCTTATCTCCTCGTTTCCCGCGCCGTCTCAGCTATCCTCTCCTTATAAATAGGTGCGACCTAGGTCTCCCATTATCCTCCTTCCAGTCGTCCACTTCCTCTTGCCTCCTCTCTGCCACTCGAGCTCCGCCGCCGCCGCCGCAGGTCTCCTTGTCTTCACCAACTTAGGCCGCTGCATCAGCCTGGTCAGACCAGAAAAAACGCGACACCCTTCCGTGGCAACCTTGCATCGGTAAGTCTCCCCTTTCCTGCTACTCAGATCTACATTAAGGCCTTCGAGTTCTTCGAGTTCTTCACTGTCCAGTAGCTTTCTTTCATAGATTTCATTATCCTTGCTTTTCTTGATCTTGAAGATGATAAAACTGATGCGGTAGATGTTTTGCACCTACTTTAAAATGCAAATGAACCCCTTTCTGTCGCATAGAGGCCCCATTCGAGCCCTTGAGCTTTATCCGCTCCAGTCTTAGGTCTAGAAAATTTCCTTTTCAGAACAGCTGTTTGATCCAAAATAACAGTGGTAGATTATGAAACCTGTTTGTATCACCCAGAAAATTACTTCTGTCGAATACCCATAAACACAACTGTTCATGTAGCCGGTTTAAATAAGTGATACTGAGCTGTAAGCCTTGCTTTCTTCTCATGACCTTAAGAATTTTGAACTGCTCTTGATACTTGTAGTGGCTTAAATATTGTTGCACAATCACCCTTATATCATTAGGCCCCTTTCTTAAGCCGTCGCCTTAAATAATTTAGATATTTCCCTTGGGTTAAAATTGAACCGGAACTTCTTATTTTGTCGTAGGCCAACTGTTGTCATGGCACCTAAGGCGGCCAAAGCCCCTGTGACTTGCAATTGGGTCCCATCCACAGTTACTAAGAGTAAACTTGTTGAGTTCGTGAAGTCTGGCCACCTGCCAAAAAAGGAGGTCATGTCTTATCGTGCCCCTGACCCATCTGAAGAGAGGCCACAACCCAAAGATGGGGAGGTGATAGTTTTCACGGATCACATGAACCGGGGATTTGCCCCTCCCGGCTCAAAATTCTTCAGGGAAGTTTTGAATTTCTTTGATCTTAAACCTCAAGACATCGGACCCAATTCCGTGTCAAATCTTTGCAATTTCCAAGTCTTCTGCGAGGTGTACCTGGGAGAGGAGCCAAGTCTGCTTTTGTTTAGAGAACTTTTTTACTTGAACCAGCAGAATGAACGTGCCAACGGGCCTAGTCTTGAGCTTGGCGGCATCTCGATCCAGCGGCAGAGAGATTGCCTTTTTCCTTATGCTGAGCTGCCAAGTCACCCCAAAGATTGGAACCAGACGTGGTTCTACTATCAAGACACTTCACCGGCTGATGAGAAGCCTCTGCCCGGTTTTCGCACCCTGCACCTTGAGTCCAACCATCAGCTGGCGGATAAGTTGACCACTGTTGAGCGCCTGCCTCTCAATCCCACCATCAAGAAGATCAAAGCTCTGTTAGGAAACGGGTTAAACGGCATCGATCTGGTCCGGGTCTGGGTCACCTGGCGAATACTACCATTAAGCTGCCGCTCTGGCTTAATGTGTACTTACACAGGCGAGAAGGATGATCCAATGCGTCATACTCCCGACGACTTACCAGATGATGTGGTAGATGCTACAACCCAGTCACTGCTAAAGGAGGGCACTGTAACTAGCAATGCCTTCGGCTTACTTCCCTTCTGCAAGAAGAACCCGGCCCCTGCAGTGAGTTACCAATCTTAATAAATACTCTTTAACATGTTGTACCTTCTTTTGTACTTATGATTCCTTATATTTTTCCACAGGCCGGTGATAATTTCTGGAAGGTCAAATATGACCACGAGGCTACCAAACAAGCCAGGGCAGCCAAGAAAACCGAAAGGAAGGCCGCCAAGACGGGCACCTCAAAGAAAAAGAAACCCAGCGCCTCTGATATGCTTAAACTGGATGACTCTTCTTCGGATGATGAAGAGGTAATCCTTTGATTTTCTTAACTCCTTTGTTGTTATTCTACTAACATTCTATCCTTTCAGGAGGATACAGGGAACAGTCAAGCAATTGACGAAGAGGTAACTATAATCTCCTCTGACTCAGAGCCTTTGCCAAAGCAAAAAATCCGAAGGGTGACCCAGAAAGTAAGATTTTCACATCCTCTAGCTTACCAAGATCCTCAACTTCTTTTGAAGAAACAACAACTTGAGAACCGGAGGCAGACTCGGGCCAATCAAGACGCAGAACTCTTCTCCGGCTTAGCCGATGTAACCAAGAAGTGTCGGACTGAGGTTATCTCCGATTTACGTTCTGCTTTACCTTTGGCAGGTTTGATTCGCCAACCTCTCAATTCATCTAACTCCAATTATCAGGATACCTCTCCTTCCTCTGACGAGTCAATGCAATCCAA
This sequence comes from Triticum aestivum, assembly GCF_018294505.1. NCBI lineage: Eukaryota > Viridiplantae > Streptophyta > Magnoliopsida > Poales > Poaceae > Triticum > Triticum aestivum. Next base: position 373,557,911 of record NC_057813.1, read on the forward strand.
CATGCCGGCTTTCAAAACGGCTCCCGGGTAATGTAACCGTTCTTACTTTAAGTTTTACCGTACTTATGCTTTAATACTCATCCTTCTACCTTTGTTGACAGTCTGCAAGTGAAGCCCAGCAAGAGGGCAAGGAAAAATAAGACGTCCCAAGACCCGGTTGTCACTGAACCGGCACTTCACTCGTCCATTCCTGACAGCTCCACCCATCAACCGCCGCCTGAACCGGCTTCTGATATTCTGGTGCCAACTTCTGACCCGCCTGCTGAAGATGTTATCCACAATTCTGATAACCCGGAAGCTCCTAGCCCGGTCAAGACGACTGACCCGGAAGTTGAATATATGAAGAGTCAATTTGTTGAACCGGGCCGGCCTACTGTTCTTGCCCAATGCACTGCCAAGGAAGAATTTGCCCAATGTCGAAAAGCCAAACAGGACATCACTGACTATACTCACTTAAGCATTGGTGATATAGTCTCGAGCTATCTGAACCAAGTGCATAGTAGTCGTGACCTGGAAATTGACATGGTGAAACAAATACAGCACAAATCTGAGGTATAATTTATGCTATTTTCCTGAATCTTACTTACTGTACCAGCCCCCAAGTCTATTGCTTATGAATGAATATGATGTAGACTTAGAAATCTTCTTACTGTTAGTTTATCCAGTTTAAAGTGAATATATTTAACCCAGTGATAGCATGAGACTTTGAATTTGCATTACACATTAGCCCCCAAGTGTCAAGTATCTTTACTTGTAAAGTGCTTGAGACTTAATATGTATGACTCGGTAGGGTAGGTTAAAGAATTCTTTAAGCATACATTAGCCCCCAAGTGCCAAGTATCTTTACTTGTAAAGTGTTTGGGACTTGAATGTTACCTTACCATGATTCTTACCATAACCTGATGTCAATACAGACCACTATAAGTCAATTTGAGTTAGAGCTTGCTGACCTGAAGAGCCAGCTGAAAACTCAAGAGCTTGAAACTCAGAAAGCCAACTCCAAGTTTGAATTCAGCGTCTCTGAACAAGAGAAGTTGAGGCAAAATTTTGAGTCAGAACAGAAAATTTGGGATGATGAGAGGGCTTCATTGGTGACGCGGGCCGAGGTGGCAGAAGCATCTCTTGCAGAGGCAACAACCGAACTGTCCGATTTAAAATGACAGATATCCCAAATGGTCTCAACCATCTTCGGTAAGTTACTCCGAACAACCTCAAAGATTGTAACTTTCCAATGATTATTGCAATAGTTATCTCCGACTTATTGTTATGCTTGTGAACATACAGGCCCCAGGAGTACCAACCTTAAGCAAAACATGCTGATCAAGCTTAAGGCAGTTTACACCTTAGTGGAGCAGCTGTATTCGGGTCACAACGTGCCTTGGCTGTTGTGGCATTATCAAATACCACTCCCCACCTCCTACAAGATGTGCTGAAGCATCTCGCTGTGCTACCTCAACGAATTCAGGATTTAAGGCGGGCATCTTCAAGAGCCGGAGCCGTGGCCGCCTTAAGACGGGCAAAGGCATGGGTGCCAAAACTTGACTTGGTTGATCTCTCTCTTGGATATCCAAGCCTGAAGGAGGACGACACATCATTTGATGATCAAGACTTCACCGCCTGTGTCAAAGTCGTACGTCCCTTGGCGACTGTCATTGGGAATGATACTGATCTTACTAAGTATTCGCCGGGCTATGATAGTGAGAACCGGAGAATTCCAAACATTCCATACGACCAAGTCAGCCTGATCCCTCCAACCGTAAGCATACCTTTGCCCCTGAAGTGGACCCGGCCGGTTTAATAGATGATGAGGCTGAATTTGAAGCCTTGAGCGGCATTGACTGGGCCTCGTCCACCTTCCAGGACAAAGCAACCGACGGAGAGGCGGAGAAGGATAACCCGGAGTCTTCAAGCCCGCCAAAGGAATGAGCCGCCAGACGTTTTATAACTTTGCCAAAACAATGCTTCACTTATTCAGACTCGGGGAGTCTTGTAATAGGATAGAAAAAACTTCTTAATGTTTGTCATGCCCTGGCGCATGTTTATGGTGCTTATTACTGTTGTAAGACGCCATCACTACATTTTTCTGGCTTACGTTAACCGTATACTTTCTTGATGTTCAACTTGCTTTGCATTATCCTGCACATAAAACAAGCAAAATTTTCTGGGTGGTTTACTGCGCCAGGGGTTTATAGAGTATTGATAACCCGGAACATGACACAAAGACATCATATACAGGCCGGTTTATGATTGTTTATTAAATATAATCACAATAGCATACCTGCAAACCCTTTGATAACCTTCCCAGCTCATATGATGCTTTACCTGGCACTTTAGAACCTGGGGTAATCAATATTAAACCGGAAGAATCAAGAACCATCTCCTCAAGAAGGTTTCAAGATAGTTAAAGTAATTATATTTATAAGCAATGTTCACAGGCTCCTGATTCGAATACGATCAGAGAACCGTCCCAAAGGGGTTAAGCTAAGATTCGGATACGATCATATAGCCCCCAGTGGCTTTGGCGATGCCGATCAAGTGGGTATCGACAGCTATGTTCTCTTTGGTTCGAATATGACCTATGTTTGAACAGGAAGCCCCCAAGTGAACATAAGAGTTGTTTAATGACGCTGATTCGAATACGATCCACGTCAGACCCAAAGGGGTTAAGGAGTGATTCAAATATGATCAAGAAGCCCCCAAGTGGGTTTGGCAGTATGCCGATCAAGTGGGTATCGACAGCTATGTTCTCTTTGGTTCGAATACGACCTATGTTTGAACAGGAAGCCCCCAAGTGACTATGGCTAGATTCAGATATGATCATAAGCCAGTCCAAAGGGAAAGCCAGATTCAGATGTGATCCGCTCCCTATTGATTGTCTCCGCTACCTGATAAAGAAGACACATAGATTTTTGAGGGTAAAAAGGATAGAGGTCCTGCTTTATTTCTTTATATAATATATACAGCGGCAAAAAATATATACATCTTGAAAGCCGGTGGCTTAAGTATAATAAGGCTGGAGATGAGCAATATTCCACGGCCGGCGGGTCTCCTCCTCTGACTTACGTGAGTCTTTGTTCTCTCGAACATCGATGAGGTACTATGACCCGTTGTGCAGATTCTTGCTAACCACAAAAGGCCCTTCCCAAGGTGGAGATAGCTTGTGCATATCAGACTGATCCTGGATGAGTCGGAGCACCAAGTCGCCTTCCTGAAAGGTTCTGCTCCTAACCCGGCGGCTGTGATAGCGGCGCAGGTGTTGTTGATAAATCACCGAGCGGGCTATTGCCAAGTCTCGCTCCTCATCCAGCAAGTCAAGTGCATTTTGACGAGCTTCTTCATTGTCAGCCTCAACGTAAGCCGCCACGCGGGGTGAATCGTGCCGGATGTCACTTGGCAGGACTGCCTCTGTGCCATACACCATGCAGAAAGGCGTGTAGCCTGTAGATATGTTAGGCGTAGTGTTGATGCTCCATAACACAGAAGGTAACTCCTCCACCCAACAACCCGGAGTCCGCTGCAAGGGGACTAAGAGCCGGGGTTTGATACCTTTCAGGATCTCTCGGTTAGCTCTTTCTGCTTGGCCATTGGATTGAGGATGAGCAACAGCCAAAACGTCAAGCCGGATATGTTCTCTTTGACAGAACTCTTCCATGGCACCCTTGGAAAGATTGGTGCCATTATCAGTTATGATGCTATGTGGGAAACCAAAACGAAAGCTCACCTTTTTCATGAATTGAACCGTCGTGGCTACATCACACTTACTGACCGGCTCTGCCTCGACCCACTTTGTAAACTTATCCACTACCACCAGGAGATGTGTCTTTTTATCCTTAGACCTCTTGAAAGGCCCAACCATGTCAAGCCCCCAGACTGCAAATGGCCAAGTGATTGGGATCATCCTCAATTCTTGAGCCAGCACATGAGCTCGTCGTGAGAACTTTTGACAACCGTCACATTTGCTGACCAGATCCTCCGCATCAGCATGAGCCATCAGCCAATAGAAACCATGACGAAAAGCTTTGGCTACAAGAGATTTTGACCCGGCATGATGGCCACAATCCCCTTCATGCATCTCACAAAGTATTTCTTGGCCTTCTGTAGGGGACACACAGCATTGAAACGCCCCAGTGACACTTAGGTGATGTAACTCGCCGTTAACAATCGTCATAGATTTGGAGCGCCTGACGATTTGTCTCGCCAAGGTCTCATCCTCAGGTAACTCACCCCGGGTCATATAAGCCAAATAGGGCACTGTCCAATCCGGGATAACGTGAAGAGCCGCCACCAGATGTGCCTCCGGGTCTGGCACCGCTAGCTCTTCCTCGGTAGGCACCTTGACAGAGGGGTTATGTAAAATATGGAGAAAGGTGGTAGGCGGCACCGGCTTACGTTGGGATCCCAACCGGCTTAAAGCATCAGCCGCCTCATTCTTCCTTCGATCAATGTGCTCCACTTGATAACCCTTGAAGTGACCAGCCACATCATCTACTTCACGACGATAAGCCGCCATAAGGGGGTCCATGGAATCCCACTTGCCTGACACCTGTTGAGCTACGAGATCTGAGTTGCCCAAGCATCTTACCCGGCTTAAGTTCATCTCCTTAGCCATCCGGAGACCATGGAGTCAGGCCTCGTACTCAGCTGCGTTGTTCGTACACGGAAACATAAGCCGGAGTACATAACAAAATTTGTCACCTCGAGGGGAAGTTAAAACCACTCCAGCCCCCGAGCCTTCTAGCTGCCTGGACCCGTCAAAGTGAATCGTCCAATATGTGTTATCGGGCTTCTCCTCAGGGGCTTATAACTCTGTCCAATCATTGATAAAGTCCACCAAGGCCTGAGACTTAATAGAAGTACGTGGCATATACTTCAAATCATGAGGCCCAAGCTCGGTGGCCCACTTGGCGACTCGTCCTGTAGCCTCCCTATTCTGAATGATATCTCCCAAAGGGGCAGAACTTACCACAGTTATGGGGTGACTTTGAAAGTACTGCTTCAACTTCCGGTTGGCCATAAACACTCCGTAAACGAGTTTTTGCCAATGTGGATACCTTTGTTTAGATTCAATGAGCACCTCACTGATGTAGTAAACCGGCCGTTGAACCGGATGCTCCTTGCCAGCTTCCTTACGCTCCACCACGATGGCCACGCTGACGGCTCGTGAATTGGCAGCCACATATAACAGCAAAGGCTCTTTATCAATTGGAGCTGCGAGAACCGGCGGTTCAGACAATTGTCTCTTCAAGTCTTCAAAAGCAGCATCAGCGACCTCACTCCAGACAAAAGTGTCAGTTTTCTTCATCATCTGATATAATGGAAGGGCCTTCTCACCTAAACGGCTTATGAACCGGCTTAAAGCGGCAACACGACCCGCTAGTCGCTAAACATCATTGATGCACGCTGGCTTAGCTAGAGAGGTAATCGCTTTAATCTTCTCCGGGTTAGCTTCGATTCCTCTGTTTGACACCAGAAAACCTAAGAGCTTGCCTGCAGGTACACCAAACACACACTTGGCCGGGTTAAGCATCATCTTTTAAACCCGGAGATTATCAAAGGTCTCTTTCAAGTCAGATATCAAGGTTTCCTTTTCTTTGGACTTCACCACAATGTCATCCACGTAAGCATGAACATTACGCCCAATTTGATTGTGCAAACAGTTCTGCACAAACCGCTGATAAGTCGCCTGGGCACTTTTGAGTCCAAATGGCATAGATACATAACAGAAGGCTCCAAATGGAGTGATGAAAGCCGTCTTCTCCTGGTCCTTAACTGCCATTTTGATCTGATGATAACCAGAGTAAGCATCCAAAAAACTCAAACGTTCACAACCCGCCGTAGCATCAATGATTTGATCAATACAAGGGAGAGCAAAGGGATCAGCCGGACAAGCCTTATTTAAGTCCGTGTAGTCCACACACATCCTCCAGGTGCCGTTCTTCTTGAGGACAAGCACCGGGTTAGCCAACCACTCCGGGTGAAAAACTTCAATAATAAACTTGGCCGCTAAGAGCCGGGCGACCTCCTCTCCAACAGCTTTCCGTCTCTCCTCGTTAAAACACCGAAGAAACTGCCTAACTGGCTTACATTTCGGATTAATATTGAGAGTGTGCTCAGCGAGTTCCCTCGGTACACCTGGCATTTCAGAAGGTTTACATGCAAAGATGTCCCGGTTCTCACGGATGAACTCGATGAGCGCGCTTTACTATTTGGGATCCAAATTGCTACTGATGCTGATTTGCTTAGAAGGGTCACCCGGGGTAAAGTCAACAAGCTTTGTCTTAGCAGCCGATTTAAACTTCAACGTCGGGTCGTGCTCTATAGTTGGCTTCTTCAGGGATGTCATATCCGCCGGGTCAACATTATCTTGATAAAATTTGATCTCTTCCGCCGCACAAGCCGACTCAGCATAAGCCGCGTCACCTTCTTCACATTCCAACGCCACCTTCCGACTTCCATGCACAGTGATGGTGCCCTTGTGACCCGGCATCTTGAGCTGCAAATAGACATAACACGGTCGGGCCATGAATTTAGCATAAGCCGGCCGCCCGAATAGAGCATGATATCGGCTCCTGATTTTGACCACCTCAAACGTCAACTTCTCAGCTCTGGAGTCATATTCGTCTCCGAAGACCACCTCCAGCTCAATCTTGCCAACTAGTTAAGCCGACTTACCAGGGACCACTCCATGGAAAACAGTGTTGGATGTCCTCAGATTTTTATCAGTTAACCCCATGCGCCGAAAGGTCTCATAATAGAGGATATTGATGCTACTACCCCCGTCCATGAGTACCTTAGTAAATTTATGTCCACCAACCTAAGGTGCTACCACCAAAGCCAACTGACCCGGATTATCGACCCGTGGAGGGTGATCTTCTCTGCTCCACACAATGGGTTGTTCTGACCACCTCAAGTAACGCGGCACTGCCGGCTCGACAGAATTCATGGCCCTCTTATGAACCTTCTGGTCACGTTTGCATAAGCTAGTGGTAAACACGTGGTACTGCCCACCATTCAACTGCTTCGGGTTGCTTTGATAACCCGACTGCTGTTGCTGCTGCTCTCCTTGACCAGACTGTTGTTGATTATAGCCTCCTTGACGTCCCTGAAAGCCGGAACCTGTGCCGCCACCCGGGCCATGAAAACCGCCAGCCCCTGAACCGCCACCAGACCCATTATGACCATCATAGGTGTTGGAATTCTTAAACGCCTTCATGATCGCGCAATCCTTCCACAGGTGTGTGGCGGGCCGCTCCCTGGTGCCATGTGTCGGGCAGGGCTCATTGAGTAGTTGTTCAAGAGATGGGCCTGACCCGCCGGATCGAGGCGGTTTACCCTTACGTCTCTGATTGTTACCTTGCGCATTGGTGTTGGCCACAAACTCCGGGTTACCGTCCACCTTACGCTTATTGCCTCCTTGATTCATCGGGTTATGCTGCTGACACTTTCCATTGCCGTTCTTCTTTCCCTTCTCGGTCTTTTCCTCATCAGACGCAGGATCCTTGGTACTATCAGAATCGGCATATTTAACTAAAGCCGCCATCAGCGTACCCATATCCTTGCAGTCATGTTTAAGGCGCCCCAGTTTCTTCCTCAGCGGCTCAAAGCTACAATTCTTCTCCAACATAAGGACTGCAGAGCCGGCATCCATCTTGTCAGATGAATGAATTATCTCCTTGACCTGGCGTACCCAATGGGTGGTGGATTCACCCTCCCCCTGCTTACAATTCGTCAAGTCCACAATCGACATAGATTGCTTACAGGTGTCCTTGAAATTCTGGATGAACCGGGCCTTTAATCTTCCCGTGAACCAATGGAATTGGGTGGCAAACCTTTTAACCAAGACCGGGCCGTTCCATCTAACATCATGGTGAAATATTTATCCATCGCCGCGACACTGACTTCCAACAGCTCCATGGCCAGCTCATAACTCTCGATCCATGCTCTGGGCTGTAGGTCGGCCGTGTAATTCGGCACCTTTCGAGGTCCCTTGAAGTCCTTGGGCAACCGTACATTACGCAAAGCCGGTACCAGGCAAGGAACACCACCGGTTCTAGTGGCTACTCCCGCCTCAACGGAAGTTGTTGGATACTCTGGAAAATCTTGATGTGCCATCTGTTGAGCCGCTAGCTGAGCCGCCTGCTGAGGCGCCCGCTTGTTCTCTTGACGTACTCGGTCTTGCACTGGATTATAGCCACCGGGCTGGTTACGGCATTGGGCGTTGCTTGACAAAGCTTCCGACTCCATGTGCCTACTGTAACTCGGGCTCCGGTTCTGGCGAGGCAGCGCTAACCAAGGCGGGGTAGTTGAATGAATTCTGTCCCGGCTGTAAGAATAGGTCTCCTGCTGAGCTAAGGCCGTCTGGAGAAGTTCTCTGACTCTCCGGGTCTCCACTGCCGCCGGGTCATCACCGTCCATGGGAAGAGCTGCCAAACGTGCTGAAGCTGCAATTAGGTTCTCCATGGGGTTGGAAAAGTGACCCAGTGGAATTGGCACATAACACAGTGGTGGCATGCTCACGTGAGGTGGTGTCATCTTCCGAGGCTGAGCCGGCCCTCCTGTTCCGGCTGTCATAAGCTGATTGGCCTCTGGCGGGTTACTTGGGCTGGCTCCGGGTGTAGCAAAACGAACCCGAGGGTCGTAATTCGGAGGTAAACGGGACTGGGTTTTCTGATGTCTCCTCCTCATTACCTCATTGGATGCGTTTAAACTCATCGTGAGCTGGTAAGCTTTTGACTGCAACCGCTATGCCCGGGCATCGAGAGCCGCCCGCTCTGTAGCTAGTCTGGTATCCTCAGCTGCCAAGGCCTCCTTGGCCTGAGCTATCTCCTCACGCACCCGTGCTACCTCCGCGTCATGCTCATCTTTGTCTACAGGAATAACCATTGCGGTTAACAGGGCCGCAAGCTTGTCCATGAGGTCTATCAGCACCTGAGCCAGTGGGCGCACGGGGCCGCCTGCCCCGGCTGCTCCTAACCTGGACGTTACTGCTGCAGCAACTGTAGAGTTTGAGCCAGACTGAGTCCCAGCCATGAAGACTCCTGTCCATCTTGGCGGCTCACAGGGGTCCGGAATACTAATGCCATCGGAACGGCCCCCGAGCACGCCATCTTGCACTTGGTACAACGAATCTGTTGAACCGATGGACGAATCACCGTCGGAGAGGACGGCCGTCTCACCCCTATCTTCAGATCCTTCAGAAAGTCCCTCTCCGTGGATGCAGCCCACGAAGGCACGCCTCATAACAGGTTGAGTCCGGGTCTTCCTCGCACGCTGAGCCGTCTTAACGAGGACGGTGCAGTTGTCCGGCTTAGGGCCCGGCTCACCGATCCGGCCGATGAAGACGTGGATTCCGCCGAAGGGGACCCGGTATCCGTACTCAATTGAGCCGGCGTCGGGACCCCAGCCTTCGTCGTCGATGTAGATCTTGCCGCGACGACTCTTGGTCATCTGTCCCACTACGTATCCCTTGAGACCTTCAAAGTTTCCCTTCAAGAACTCAAATCCACCGTGCGCTAGCCCCATGGTGGGCGCCAACTGTCGTGGAATTGTCACGTCAGATGTCCTCGTGAAAGGACTTAGTTGTGGAGCCATCACAACTAGGAAGCTTGAAGGGGTTAAATAGGGACAAAGGACACGAGAGGGTTTATACTAGTTTGGCCCCTTACGGTGAAGGTAAGGCCTACGTCTAGTTGGGTTGGTATTGATGTTTCGATGACCAGGGAGTGAGACACGCTATGCCCGGCTCTCGATGAATTGTTTCTTGCCCTAAGCCGCCAGCAGGTCGTCCCCTTATATACATGGGTTGACGCCCTGTGGCCTACAGAGTCCCGGCCGGCTTATAAACAGTGTCCGGCTCGGTGACTAGTTAAATATGCCTTATGATACAAGTCATGACATTACGGCGGTTTTCTACAGCGGGCCTTAAATCGCCTATGGGACTTAAGCCCTTTATTGAACCGCCATCTTCATGCTTGGTCTTGGGCTTCTCTCTGGTGAATCCTCTTTGTGTAACCCGGCCCCTCCTGGTCGGCTTACACAAATAGTTATATCCCCAACAGTATGAGTTGAAGAGTTACTCTCATTAGAAGGTGGGCATGGGTAGCTAATCCGCTCTTCCTCTATTTGTTCTTCGCTCTCCTCATCATCTTTTTCATCCAATGAGCTCACAGTCTCATCAATTCCTTCTTCCATAGAGTCCTGCAAAATATCAGTCTCTTCTTGGACAACATAGACTTTCTCAATAAACACATCAATATCGTAATTGTATTTATAATTATCATAGCAATATTTAAGGATAGCAAAATTTTCAGGTCTATAAATTGAATCATCAAAATCTTCAAACTTTCAAACAAAGATTCAATTTCATGAGGACCCTTAAAAGCAACAAATTCTTCTATTCGGTCCACATCATAGTAATCATATATACCATTAGCATAAGAAGCTAATGTTTCGTTATCATTAAATTTGCATGAAAAGGGAAGATATGGAGCGTTCATCCTAGAGCAACAAGTATAATCATATCTAGAGCATAGATTCCAAGCATACCATTTCAACAGATGAATTTGATCCCATAACAATTTCCCTTTATGAGTCAAGCGATAATCCCTAAAGTATTCATGTTTATCCAACGTTACTACCATTATATAGTTGAATGGGGTTTTCTCAAGATTATCAAAGTAGTGCATAATATTTTCACATAACGAGCATCGAGGGTTTTAGGAGGTTCCCAATCTCCATGAGTACCAAGTACAACTAATTTTTTTGGTCTTTAGTGTTCCATATCCATAACTATAGATAGAGAACAACTTAGAACAGGAAATAAAAACTACTTAGTGATAAAGCAAACAAGCACACATGAGAATATTCACCCAGGCTATTGCTCCCCGGCAACGGCGCTAGAAAAAGGTCTTGATAACCCACAAGTATAGGGGATCAATTGTAGCCTTCTTTGATAAATAAGAGTGCCGAACCCAGTGAGGAGCTAAAAGCAGAACAAATATTCCCTCAAGTTCTATCGACCACCAACACAACTCTACGCACACTTGATGTTTTCTTTACCTAGAACAAGTATGAAACTATTTTGCGAGAATAAAACTATGAGTACTTTGTGAGAATAAAACTATGAATAAATTGCGAGATAATAAAAGTGGATAGCTTTTGTCAATAAGAAAGTCATTTGTCCCTAGGCAATCGATAACAAGTACCGGTAATCATTCTTGTAATTCTATATGAGGGAGAGGCATGAGCTAACATACTTTCTCTACTTGGATCATATGCACTTATGATTGGAACTCTAGCAAGCATCCACAACTACTAAGATCATTAAGGTCGTGAAACCCAACCATAGCATTAAGTATCAGGTCCTGACTATCCCATACACAACAACCCACCTACTCGGTTTTAAGCTTCTCGCACTTTCGCAACCCACCATAAGCAAATCATGAACGTATTGCAACACCCTACAATGGGGACCCCTCATGTTTGCGTGAGATGGAGGGCACCATAGGACAGCACTATAAATAAAATATACAACTATACCAACCAAGATCATGATTAACCCATAGGACAAAACGGATCTACTCAAACATCATAGGATAGCCAAATATCATTGGGAAACAATATATGGAGTTGAGCACCATGTTTAAGTAGAGATTGATGACCCACAAGTATAGGGGATCTATCGTAGTCCTTTCAATAAGTAAGAGTGTTGAACCCAATGAGGGATAGAAGGAAATGACAAGCGGTTTTCAGTAAGGTATTCTCTGCAAGCACTGAAATTGTAGGTAACAGATAGTTTTGTGATAAGATAATTTGTAACGGGTAACAAGCAATGAAAGTAAATAAGGTGCAGCAAGGTGGCCCAATCCTTTTTGTAGCAAAGGGCAAGCCTGGACAAGTTCTTATAATGAGAAAAGCGCTCCCGAGTACACATGGGAATTATCGTCAAGCTAGTTTTCATCACGCTCATATGATTCGCGTTCGTTACTTTGATAATTTGATATGTGGGTGGACCGGTTCTTGGGTGATGTCCTTTCTTGGACAAGCATCCCACTTATGATTAACCCCTATTGCAAGCATCCTCTGATGAGGATACAGACCTGACGTAGGGTCATAGGCCTGACCTATATGTCCTACCCAAGGTCACTATCCTAGAAGACAAGAATTCCAAGAGGCAGCATGAGACCCCCAGTCGAAGATGTCGAGTGCAATCCACTCGACATCATGTCACTCGGGAGTCTTCCTACCTACTGTCACTCGACCATCCAGAGAATCACTCGACCTCCTAAAGACTAGGAGTCACTCAGTGTTACAACGGGTCGGCGTTCACTCTGTAGTCTTTAAGGTCATTAACAACACTTAAGGCTGGCGTTACCAGTAACACCCCCACTTTATGTACATTAAGTCCCTTTTAATGGAGGGCGATGGGGGTCCTAGCGTACTCTATATAAGCAACCCCCCTCCTCTGGCACAAGGGTTCGCACCCCCTGTAACATCACACGTATAATCCAATCGACCGCCTCCGGGCACCGAGACGTAGGGTTGTTACTTCCTCCGAGGAGGGCCTAAACTTGTAAAACTCATGTGTAGACCTTCACCATAGCTCAAATCTTGCCTCTCCATACCTACCCCCCTTTCTACTGTCAGTCTTAGAACCACGACATCCTCAACTACAAAAGAAGTATTAAGGTAAACCTAATCATAGCATGAAACAAGTGGGTCCAAATCGGCCCCTTACAAAGCAACGCATAAATGGTTTAAGCTTCTGTCACTCTAGCAACCCATCATCTACTTATTACTTCCCAATGCCTTCATCTAGGCCCAAATAATGGTGAAGTGTCATGTAGTCGACATTCACATAACACCACTAGAGGAGAGAAAACATACATCTCATCAAAATATCGAACGAATACCAAATTCACATGACTACAAATAGCAAGACTTCACCCATGTCCTCAGGAACAAACGTAACCACTCACAAAGCATATTCATGTTCATGATCAGAGGGGTATTAATATGCATTAAGGATCTGAACATATGATCTTCCACCAGATAAACCAACTAGCATCAACTACAAGGAGTAATCAACACTACTAGCAACCCACAGGTACCAATCTGAGGTTTGGGTACAAAGATTGGATACAAGAGATGAACTAGGGTTTGAGAGGAGATGGTGCTGGTGCAGATGTTGATGGAGATTGACCCCCTCCCGAAGAGAGGATCGTTGGTGATGACGATGGTGATGATTTTCCCCTCCCGGAGGGAAGTTTCCCTGACAGAACAGCTCCGCCGGAGCCCTAGATTGGTTCCGCCAAGGTTCCGCCTCGTGGCGGCGGAGTTTCGTCCCGTAAGCTTGCTTATGATTCTTTTCAGGGTAAAAGACTTCATATAGCAGAAGATGGGCAATGGAGGGCCACCAGGGGGCCATGAGGCAGGGGGCGCGCCCCCACCCTCGTGGCCAGGGTGTGGGCCCCCTCTGATACTTCTTTCGCTCAATAATTCTTATTAATTCCAAAAATGACTTTCGTGGAGTTTCAAGACTTTTGGAGCTGTGCAGAATAGGTTTCCAATATCTGCTCCTTTTCTAGCCCAGAATCCCAGCTGCCGGCATTCTCTCTCTTCATGTTAAACCTTATAAAATAAGAGAGAATAGCCATAAGTATTGTGACATAACGTGTAATAACATCCCATAATGCAATAAATATCGATATAAAAGCATGATGCAAAATGGACATATCAGAGATTACAACGGGGGAGGGGAAGAGGTGTTATACCGCTGCATAGAGGGGGAGAAAGTTGGTGTTGACAGTAGCAAGGTTGTTGATGTAGATTGTCGTCACGATCCTAGACCCGACGGCACTCTGGCGCCACCGGAAGAGAGGGGGAGAGAGCCACCTCCTTCTTCCTCTTACTTAGCCTCCCCCATAGATGGGAGGAGGTTTCCCCCTCTGGTCCATGGACTCCATGGTGGCAAGGGGCGGGAGCCCCTCCTAGATTGGATCCCCCTCTCTGTTCTCTTCTGTTTCGCGTTCCCCATATCTGGCCCTTCACCATTTCTTAAATTACCAGAGATCCGTGACTCCGCTTGCACTGAATGTTTTACATGAGTTTTTCCCATAAATTATCTTTCTTGCGCCATAAGAAGGGCCCCAATCGACCTTCGAGGAGGGCACAAGATACCTGGGCGCGCCAGGGGGTGTCCAGCGCGCCCTGGTGGGTTGTGGTCACTGTGGTCCCCTGTTTGCATTGATTCCACCTCCCAAAAATCATAAATATTCCAAAATAATTCTCTGTAAATTTTTATCGCGTTTGAACCTCATTTGATATGGCTTTCCTATGAAACAAAAACATGCAACAGGCAGGAACTGGCACCGGGCACTAGATCGATAGGTTAGTCCAATAAATCATATAAAAAGTTGCCAAATATATGTGAAAGTTGTATAATATTGGCATGAAACAATCAAAAATTATAGATACGATGGAGATGTATCAGCCCCTCCCTCCCCCAATCTCCAATCAATAGCCCACACATTTGAAGTTACAATAATTACGTAACTCGGATTACGTAGGTGTAGAATTACTCGTCCTAAAAAGCCCAACTAAGCCAACTTCCCAGCATATCGCGCGGGAAAAGACCCGGCCACGCCGTTTTAGTCGGGATTAACGGATTACTAGTAGTAGTATCAATGGATCACGCGAAGCACAAAGTTTAAAAGGAAAAAAGGCGGTACACTCATAGCAAGCTTGTCGCGGTCGCATTGCACCCCTCACACGGTCGGTCCTGCACACGGCTCACGCAAACGGAACACACGTTGGCTTGCCTTTTCACTGAGACGTGGGAGCACACTTGGAGAAACCGACCATGCGCTAAACTCCCCCACCCATCGTACGAAAATTCCCCCCAAATCGCAAATTCAACCGCCCATTGGCCAAGTAGCCAATAATATTCCCCAAAACCCCCTTGAGGGAGTCCCGGACTAGGGGGTGTCCGGATAGCCGGACTATCATCATCGGCCGGACTCCAAGACTATGAAGATACAAGATTGAAGACTTCGTCCCGTGTACGGATGGGACTTTCCTTGGCATGGAAGGCAAGCTTGGCGATACGGATATGTAGATCTCCTACCATTGTAACCGACTTTGTGTAACCCTAGCCCTCTCCGGTGTCTATATAAACCGGATGGCTTTAGTCCATAGGACGAACAACAATCATACCATAGGCTAGCTTCTAGGGTTTAGCCTCCTTGATCTCGTGGTAGATCCACTCTTGTAACACACATCATCAATATTAATCAAGCAGGACGTAGGGTTTTACCTCCATTAAGAGGGCCCGAACCTGGGTAAAACATCGTGTCCCTTGTCTCCTGTCACTATCCGCCTAGACGCACAGTTCGGGACCCCCTACCCGAGATTCGCCGGTTTTGACACCGATATTGGTGCTTGCATTGAGAGTTCCTCTGTGCCGTCACCATCAGGAAGGATGCCTTTTCCCGTCTTCAAAGACGGCACCGTCGTCAAGGGAGCTTTGGCCGCCGGCCAGACTATCCGGCTAGGTGGTTTTCTTATGACCGCCTGTTCGGCCACCGCTCCGACAATGACCTCTCAGGTCATTAAAAGCGATCTTCACGTCAGCTCGGAATTCGACGAGCAGCTAGATCTGATTGAGATCTCCTTCGTAAATGAGCTCCTGGATCGCATCGCCTCCCTGGGAGTCGCTACCGACTACGATCAGATTGGGCTTAAAACTGATCTGAGAGAAATTAACCCTCCCCAGGTTACCCACCACGTTGTCGTCGTAGAGGAACAATGCGGCGACTCTTCTTCTATGTTAAAAACCAACTATGTCCGGATTCCCGATCCCTCCATGCCGGATTCCCGCAGAGGGACGGACGCTAATCAAATACTGAACCTAAAGTCAGGCATCGGACCAGATTCGTTGGAAAGCGTCCAGCAGACCAAGCTTCCGAATCCGGAAGCTTCTTGGCCTTTGAGCCTCAGATTGGGCGGGGTTCCGAACTTGATTCCACCCGCCCACCCAAACATAAGCGATCTATCTCAAATACGGCAAGAGCCCGATGAAACAGTACATCATTACTGGGCCAGATTCCTCCTGGTTATGGACAGGATAAAGGACTACCGTGAAGAAAGCGCCATCAGTCGTCGCGAAGTTACACGCTTCGCCGACCTAGCGACCATTGTACAAAAATACTGCGCGATGGAAAGTGCATGGAAAACCGAAACTAGGTTTTGGGAAAATCTGGCCTTGAATACAACCCCAGTCCGAAATAAAAGGGTGCGTCATACTCAGGCACCTGGGTTAAAAACCAAAAAGCAAAACCCCCCTAAATGGTACGGAACCATACTGGAGGGATGGCTCAACGGACCCTGCAAAATCCACAGTATGGAGGGCGCCAAGCATGTTGGATATTACGGCAGGTGGCCAAAAGTGGCGAAGGCTTTTTAGCCCCGGGCAACCAGCCCAGCAGCACCAGTACGGTATTAACAGTCTTCGAGACTTTTGCATCAAATAACATGCGGAAACGAACAATCCGCAGCCTTGCCGAAGTCTACCAAGTAGCAACAACAAATCCATGGAGCGACACGGCTATCACCTTCAATGCCAGCGACGAACCTAAATTCCAAACAGCTAGAGCACCAGCCGCATTGGTCCTCAGTCCGATAGTGGACGGCTTTCGTCTTACCAAGGTACTAATGGATGGCGGCAGCGGATTAAACCTCATCTACGAGGAAACCCTTCAAAAAATGGAAATTGACTGGAGCCGCATTGAGCGAAGCAGCACAACCTTCAGGGGAATAATCCCTAGTCGAGAAGTACGCTGCACAGGAAAAATCACACTAGATGTAGTGTTCGGCTCGCCGGACAATTATAGGTCCGAAGAGGTCACGTTCCAAGTGGCCCCATTCGGCAGCGGATATCACGCTTTGTTAGGGCGAGAGGCATTCACAATCTTCCAAGCTATACCCCATTACGGGTACATGAAGCTCAAAATGCTCAGACCCAATGGAATAATCACTCCCTCCAGTGATCCAGATACAGCACTCCGCGCTGAAAATAAGACAGCCGCACTGGCCCTAGAGGCATTATCCGAAGCCCTAGCGGCAGAGGAACTAACTGCGCTGCGCTCCACGGTGGATAGGGACGATGTGATACTCGATAAGAGGTCCAAGTCCACCTCTTTTAAACTAGCAGACGAAATAGTCAAATTTCAGGTCCATCCAACGGACCCCAGAAAGACGGCATCCATTCGGGCACAATTAAATCCTGATGTAGAAGCCGCACTACGAGAATTCCTTCGGGAAAATTGGGACATTTTTGCCTGGCACCCTTCAGACATGCCAGGAATCCCACGCAGGCTGGCAGAGCATAGCCTAAATATCCTAAAAGGATTCAAGCCAGTCAAACAAGCTCTTCGGCGATTTTCCGAACCCAAAAGACAGGCAATGGGAGAGGAGCTAGGCAAACTCTTAGAAGCCGGATTCATCAGAGATATCAAACATCCGGACTGGCTAGCCAACCTGGTAATGGTACCAAAGAAGGACAAATCCTGGCGCCTCTGCGTCGATTTCAAAGACCTTAACAAGGCCTGTCCAAAGGACCCTTTCCCTCTCCCTCACATCGACCAAATCATCGATGCTACCACAGGGCACGATTCATTGTGCTTCCTCGACGCATACTCCGGATACCATCAAATCAAGATGGCGGAAAAAGACCAGGCCGCAACGGCATTCATTACCCCATATGGGCCATTCTGCTTCAACACAATGCCCTTCGGACTCAAAAACGCCGGCGCAAGATATCAGCGCATGATTCAGACATGTCTGGCTACCCAGATAGGCAAAACAGTAGAGGCATACGTAGACGATGTGGTCGTCAAGACCAAACACATCGAAACTCTAGTAGACGACTTGAGGGTGACATTTGACAACCTCCGAGCATATGACATTAAGCTCAACCCGGAAAAGTGTGTCTTCGGAGTACCAGCCGGAAAGCTTTTGGGCTTCATTGTATCCGGTAGAGGAATTGAAGCAAACCCAGCCAAGATCCGAGCTCTGTCACAATTGGATATCCCAAACGACCTCAAGCAAATACAAAAACTAACTGGGTGCGTAGCGGCTCTAAGCCGCTTCATCTCCCGTTTGGGAGAAAAGGCTCTGCCCCTCTATCGCCTCCTCCGGCGCACCGAACACTTCGAATGGACGGATGCCGCCACGGCCGGACTCGAAGAAATCAAGGCCATACTGGCAACAAATCCGGTCCTGGCCGCGCCCAACCTGGGCGAACCTCTGTTATTATATATCGCAGTAACACATCAAGTTGTCAGCGCGGTACTCATCGTCGAACGAGAAACTGAAGCGCACAGATTCCCTCTTCAAAAACTAGTGTACTACGTATCCACTGTCTTAACTCCATGCAAGTCCCGGTACCCACATTATCAAAAGATAGCGTATGCGGTGTTCATGGCATCCCGGAAGCTGCGACACTACTTTCAAGAGTGTTCCATAACGGTGGCCTCCGAAGTACCTCTCAATGATATTATAAACAAACGCGACGCAATGGGCAGGATTGCAAAATGGGCCATTGAGCTCTTACCATTTGACATAACCTACAAACCACGGCGGGCTATAAAGTCGCAAGTCCTGGCTGACTTCGTCGCCGAATGGACCAAAGCCGAACTCCCTAAAGAGTACGGCACATACTCCAATTGGATCATGCATTTCGATGGATCCAAAATATTGGCTGGCTTGGGGGCTGGCGTCGTCTTGACGTCCCCAACTGGAGACACAGTCCAATACGTACTTCAAATAATGTACATGGACTCCAACAACGCAGCCGAATACGAGGCCCTTCTACACGGCCTCCGGATGGCAATCTCCATGGGCATTCAACGCCTAGAGGTGTGCGGGGATTCAAACCTTGCAATATCCCAAGTAAATGGAGACTTTGACGCCAAAGATCCGAAAATGGCAGCTTACCGCAACGCCGTCCTAAAAATGTCAGCTCGGTTCGAAGGACTCGAATTCCACCATGTAGCCCGGGATAATAACCAGGCAGCAGGCGTGTTAGCACGCATCGGCGCAAAACGCGATGCCGTCCCTCCAAACATCTTCCTGGAACGGCTCTTTAAGCCATCCGTATTATGGGAAGAGGAGTCCGGAAATAACAATCCGGAGCCAGCTGCAACACCTAACTCAGACAATTCTGACACAATCGGCGGCTCAGCAAATGAAATAACACCTTCAGCCCATGAAATAATGGCAGTAATTGCCCCGTGGATGGAACCATTCCTAGCCTACTTAATTAGGCAGGAACTTCCCGAAGACCAAAATGAGGCCCGCTGCATAGTTCGGCGATCTAAAGCCTACAAGGTCCATGAGGGAGAACTTTATAAGAAAAGCACAACCGGAGTCCTTCAAAGGTGTATCTCCAAAGAGGAAGGGCGTAATCTCCTGGCTGAAATTCACGCTGGACTCGGTGGGCACCACGCTGCAGCCCGGGCCCTTGTAGGCAAGGCCTTCTGTACAGGATTTTATTGGCCAACAGCCCGGGCAGATGCTCAGGACTTAGTCCAACGATGCGTCAGTTGCCAGCTCTTTGCTAATCAGAGCCACATGCCACCCACCGCCCTCAAAACTATACCCATCACCTGGCCGTTCGCGGTCTGGGGGCTTGACATGGTTGGACCCCTTAAAGGGGGAACCCACAGGCACAAATACTTATTAGTCATGGTGGACAAATTCACCAAATGGATTGAAGCCAAGCCGGTTAAAACGGCAGAATCCGGACCTGTGATAGATTTTATATCCGGGGTAGTACACCGTTTTGGCGTCCCCCACAGCATCATCACTGACAACGGCACGAATTTCACGGCTGACGAGGTTAAACACTGGTGCAAAAATATGGGCATCAAGCTCGACTACGCTTCAGTCTATCACCCCCAAACTAACGGTCAAGTCGAGCGAGCAAATGGTCTAATCATGAGCGGCATCAAACCCAGACTAGTGCGGTCCCTCAAGGAATCTAACACGCACTGGGTAGAGGAGCTTGACTCCGTACTCTGGGGGCTGCGGACCACGCCGAACCGAACTACCGGATTCACACCATTTTTTATGGTGTACGGCGTAGAGGTAGTTCTGCCCTGCGATATAATTCATGACTCACCTCGTGTGCGCATGTACGAAGAAAGAGAAGCCGAGATGGATCGGCAGGACAGTTTGGATGCCTTAGAGGAGGAGCGGGACGTGGCAAAAGCTCGTTCCGCATTTTATCAACAGCAGGCTCGAAGATATCAAAGCAGAGAAGTACGGGCCAAAGCTTACAATGTTGGCAAACTTGTTCTACGCCTGCCGGACAAGAAAAAGGACAAACTTAAGCCTAAGTGGGAAGGTCCCTTCATCATCGACCAAGTCCTGACCGGTGGAGCATGCTGTCTATGTAACGCATCTGACAACCGACTCGAGCCGAACCCATGGAACGCAGCCCGTCTCCGAAGATTCTACGCCTAATGCCGGACTCAGAGTTCGTCTCACTCCTCCGTCCACCTTTTTACATTTTCACTATCTCTTGTCCCCCTCCTTCTTCCCACTTTTTTTTCAACACCTTTGATAGGCTGATTTGCGCATTGTTCGCACACACTCGATGTGCTCCTAGCACTCGTTATACCTAGGGGCTTCTTTAACAGAAGCTTATTTATACGGGCTTCATGCCCAACACATGTGTCATACTTCCGCATGTACCTTTTATTCACCATTATATGCATCGATATGACTTAAGTTTTGGCCAAGCTGGGTTGCCTGGCTCTTGTGCTTACCCCTACGTTCTCGATTGTTCGGCTAGGAGGTAAAGGGAGCACCTCTGCGATTGTTACTGCCGGGTCAGCCGGATGTGTACCTCAGACTGGGTGAAGCGGAAAGCTAGCGTTCTTAAGAGAATATTCGGTCGGTGACTTGAAAGATGATTTATTACTTACTTATTTATTTGCCCCTAGATGCTTTTTCTGCTATTTTCGCAGTCCGCACATGCACTTTAGGGCATGCCTCCCAGGGAAAGGAACCCTTAACGGAACTATTCTCCCTGGAAGATGTTTCTTACTAACCATGTAATATAACATAGCTAGTTGGGCACTTGTCTGATAAAGCAATTATGACCCCGACGCCTTGTCTCCACGCATGCCCCGGTTCTTCTATAACCGTAAGGGTATTCGGATACACTCCGGACTATTGGGTCCGGAGGTTGAAGCGAAAAGGTCCGCAAAGACAAACGATCTACAATCCGGCTAGAAGGCATTTTCCATGTCATTTCAAATTACATCGTCAAACTGACTGATCGTACTCCTCTTCAATCCCATCTAACAGGCTATCTAATTTACAGTCCTGTTGGGAATATTTCGCGGCCAGTTCTACTTGGCCGTACATCAAGCTCACAGGGATCTCCTTCCCATCATGCCCCGCAGGTCTGACCTCGGCCATGTGGTTTGGGTCAGCCTTCGGGTACCGCGTCTTTACCATGGCCCAGGCCTCCCTGGCGCCTTGACGACAGGCCGATATTTTCCACAGACGGAGGCGTCGCCGTGCTCCCTGAAGCTTCTTAGCAAGCCCTCCAAGGCCCTCGGGTAGGGAGACGAAAGGCCATAAAGCCTGAACGACACCACTCATCGCTTGCTGAACACGTTCGAGCAGTTGAACCAGCTCGGGAAGTTCGTCACCCATTGAACCAGGCATTTCCTCCGCAGGGCGACCTGTGAGCACACCTAAAGACACATTTCTGTCAATCGACTTCCTCGCCGAATTCTTCTTTTCAAAGGAATTTGCTCAAGCACTTACTATAAATGCCGCGACGAAGCCGCTGATTCTCCTTCACGGAGCCAGACAGCTGGGCCCGAACACCTTTCAGCTCTTCTCCTAGCTGGGTGTGGGCATCCTGGAGCTTGTTTCTCTCCTGCTGCACCTTCATAAGCACCCTCTCGTCGGCCTTTAGCTGACGTAGTAGCTGTTGCTTGTCCGGATCTAGTCCGGCGCCCTCTGCAATATTATTGTCAGATTTACGCACACGCCGCACTTTGTTAAATACTTATCTTTTCGAAGTACGTATTACCAGCGGGGGTCTCTGTGGCTCCCCCTGTGGTGGCTAGTGCGGCCTCAAGTTGGGCCTTGCACTCTTGGAGCTCCTGGGACAGGTGGGTATTCTTCTCCGTAAGATCCTGCATAATAAATGATCCTTAAATTAGTTATTTTAACTATTTTAAGTCTCGGGGGCTACTAGCATATATAACTATTAAAATTACTTACCCGTATGTCCTTCACATACTGCTCCGTGGCTCTGGTTAAACCATCTTGAGCAGCACGGAGGTGCGCGTTTCCCGCATCAAAGGCATTCAACGCCTCCGGGGAGAAACACGCGTCACGAAGAACTGTCCGGTGACGCCTGTGATTCATGGCGCTCTCCACCTCAGACCGGGTGGCGGACAGCCTGTCGGTATCCTCCGTCGGAGGAGCATCCGGCTCTTGCCTTGTGTTCGCCTCCACTTCCGGACCACGCGATGGAGCATGGCTGGCGGAGGCTTGATTGGCAACCTCTTCGGACACTGTCCGGCGAGCGCTCTTTCTCCTGGAAAGAGTTATGAGCATTAATATACCTCATAGGGATCCTTCCCTTAAAAACAACGGTGCGCCGTACCGTTGCGGTGACGTTTCGATTTGCGTCGCACTCCTCTTCCGCCTGCTGGGCCGAACTGACCCTTGCTAGTCAGTCGCCGCAGGTTCGGCTTCCCGCCTTAAAGGCACCTCCTGTGATGCACCATCAGTATAGGATGGTCAGAATTGAGCACGGATCAAATGATGGTGTCAAGACCTCGGTCGTAGTCACCTGGGAGGCCGGAATCAAACTGGGGTAGTCAGCCGTAATGGCGACTAGGGCATTGTCCATGCTAAGCTGTTGGAACACCCCGTCAATCAGCTCCACCTTTATGTCCGGATCCTCTTCGGAGGTCGGATCAAGGGATCGTTCCGGATCCTCGGGCTGTGGAGTTAGGCTTCGTATGCCCTCCACATCCCGGCGCAGCTCCGGCGTCGAAATCACAAAGTAAAATACTTGACTTTGGAAGTATGGATCGGGTAGATAAACATCCGCTTACCCAGCTCCGAGGGTTATTCATGGAGAATCTGTTCAATGGATTCATGCGGAGAAAGTCCTCCTCCTCCCCCTTGTACAAGCCGGATAGGATCTTTGCCAGATCGGCTGCCGAGCTCGGCCCTCTGCGGCCGTGACGGGTGGCGTCGTCTTCCCCGTTAAAATACCACATAGGGTGGCCCCTATATTGGAGTGGCTGCACCCCTCGCATAACGCACGTGGCCATGATTCCAATCATGGTCAGTCCGGAGTGGGCCAGTAACCTAATCCGGCCCATCAGATAATGGACGCTCCTATCATCCTCTCGTTGAGGGCTCCGCGGGCGCCAACTCAGGCGTTTCTTCAAGGGAGCATTGCTGAACTCCGGGAGGCCGATCCGAACTGGATCCAGCAGAGGGGCGTCCTCCATGTAGAACCATTCCGAAGGCCAGTCTTCGGACGCCTTCTTCGGGGTGCCGGATAGATATCCGGTCCCGGCGATGCGCCATATTTCGGCTCCGCCCACTTGATATATCGACCCCTCATAAGAACGGGGTACAAGGCAAAACAATCTCTTCCACAACGCAAAATGGGGCTCGATGCCCAGGAACAACTCGCAAAGAGCTACAAAGCCCGCGATGTGCAAAATGGAGGCAGGTGTGAGGTGGTGAAGCTGGAGTCCGTAGAACTCCATGAGCCCCCGGAGAAACGGATGTATGGGAAATCCGAGCCCCCTTATTAGATAAGGTACGAAGCATACCCGCTCTCCTTTGGAAGGGTTGGGGCCGCTCTCCGCCTGCTTTCCACCCTTGAAGGTGGCCAGTCCGGCTCGAACCAGAACCATGAAAGCTGGCGGAAGATATCCCTCGGTTTGGAGCGCCACTAGCTCGCTGTGTGGAACTGAGCATCTCCCCAATCTCCTGGCTTAGGGCTGGGAGCGTGAGAGGAGGAGCTGCGTCGACTATCCATGATGGAATGGATTTTTGTGAGAAGCGCTTCGATGAGAACTTGCGAATGGAGGATGGTGTGAGCTAGATCTAGATCCTCGCCTCTCTTATAGGCGGCTCGTTCGCGCGGCTAGGGGGTAAAATGTAAAAATACCCTAGCTTTTCGCATTCATACGACATGTGGAAGAAGGCCATTATTGGGCGTAGAAGCCAAGGAGCGCAACATTTATAAGGAAGCCGAACACTATTCGACAGGAACATGAAGTTTGAAGGAGAACCCGCCTTGCAACGCCGAAGACAATATACGCGCCGGACTCGTCGTCGCTGAAGCCCGGTTCGGGGGCTACTGAGGGAGTCCCGGACTAGGGGGTGTCCGGATAGCCGGACTATCATCATCGGCCGGACTCCAAGACTATGAAGATACAAGATTGAAAACTTCGTCCCGTGTCCGGATGGGACTTTCCTTGGCATGGAAGGCAAGCTTGGCGATACGGATATGTAGATCTCCTACCATTGTAACCGACTTTGTGTAACCCTAGCCCTCTCCGGTGTCTATATAAACCGGATGGCTTTAGTCCATAGGACGAACAACAATCATACCATAGGCTAGCTTCTAGGGTTTAGCCTCCTTGATCTCGTGGTAGATCCACTCTTGTAACACACATCATCAATATTAATCAAGCAGGACGTAGGGTTTTACCTCCATCAAGAGGGCCCGAACCTGGGTAAAACATCGTGTCCCTTGTCTCCTGTCACCATCCGCCTAGACGCACAGTTCGGGACCCCCTACCCGAGATCCGCCGGTTTTGACACTGACACCCCTCCCCTTGGCCCCCTCCACTCCATTCGCTCCGCCAAAGCCGCCCTCCCTGCCTTGTCGATACGTTGACACCGCGGTTCATCGAGGGGACGCACGGCGATCCTCTCGCTCCCACAGTACGCTCTCGTAGACTGTTGTCCTCTAGCCGCGCCACCACCGGTGGCGACGTTCTTGTGGAGAAGCATGACGGTCAGCTTCTCCCACGGTACGCCCATTCTAAACTGAGGCCCCGTGCATGTCGAAGTAACGCTGAATGTTAGCTGATAGACGCTATTAATCTCACTATTTGCCAAAGTAGTTTACAGTCAATATGCCCTGCTTAAGAAGCTTCCTTGCCCTATTCTGCACTCAATCTGCTTAGCTGACATGGCATGCCACGCCCGACTAGTTGCTAAAATATCTTGCCATATATTTATTGTGACGTAGATTGCCATGGTCTAGTAGCCAATCTATTAGGTGAAATAGCTCTACACTGTTCTATACTCGATCTTTGTTGTTGAGATGGCCTTTGATGGTTGTGTGCTCGGCCTCATTGACTGCTGAAACAGCCTGCCATAATTTAGCATTCAAATCTGTTTGCTGAATTAACTTTACATATATTTCGTTACTTCGATCTTCTTGTCCAAATATCTTGCCGTAGCTTTAGACATTGACCTATGTATTTTTTTTCTGGACTTCACAAAAAGGCATATATTTTTTCCTTTAATATCTAGTAGAAGAACTAATTTGTATGTCTAACAGATGCCCATGACTTGGATAACTTCTGCTCGAAGATTCTCCGCTGCATATGTCGAGGGGCTTGAAAACTTCATGAACTTTATCATAGCTGAGTATGGTGGTCCGAAATCAGATGTTCTCTGCCCGTGTAGCAGTTGTATGAATTCAGTTACAAGATCCAGTCAACTATGCAAAATCATCTACACTTGTATGGGATGTCGGTCACGTACACTAGGTGGGTTCATCATGGCGAAGCTGTGAACGTCAATGTTACTGACTATGTGGAAGCAGCAAATCATCATCTTGATCTGCCTAATGCTCAGGTGGAAGAGGAGGTGGTGGTGGTGGTGGTGGCGGAGCCAGCGAGTTTGACCAACATTGAAACAATGCTACGGAATGCTCGTGCATTTCGTGAACTTTCCCCTGCAAAAGAAAAACGGTGGGCCTGCATGTTGGAACAATGCAATGTGGCTATCATCCCAAGAAATAAGTTGTCAGTATTCTCAACTATGTTCACCTTTCTTCAGGAGAATACATCTGAGTGGATGACGAACAAATCATTTGATGCGATGTTGGCTGCTTTCCACAAATCTTTCCTAGATGTGTCTGAGCTGCCACACACCTACAGTAAAATGAAGAATTTCCTTCGTGCAGTTGGAATTGGATATGATATGATCCATGTTTGTAAGAATAATTGTGTTCTGTTCCGGAAGGATTATGCCAACTTAAGTGAATGCCCAAAATGTAAATCATCAAGATGGAAAGATGGCGATGCTGTGAATAGGATTCCTCACAATGTTCAGAGACATCGTCCAATTATACCAAGATTGCAAAGGTTGTTTCATGATGCAGAAACAAGAGAGGATGTACTATGGCATTCTAGGAACCAAGAGTACAGAGATCAGACTGTAATGATCCATCCATCTCATGGTAGCGACTGGAAAAGCTTCAATCAGAAACACAAAAAGTTTGCTGCTGACCCGAGAAACATTAGACTTGGCTTAGCTTCGTATGGATTTAACCCATATGGCCACCAGAGCGCCACATATGTGGCCAGTGCTTGTTATCCCTTACAACATGCCTCCAAATGTCTGCACCAAAGAATCAAACTACATGATGGCCTTGCTCATCCCAGGTCCAAAAAGTCCTGGAAAGGATTTTGATTTATTCATGGAGCCTCTTGTGGAGGAACTTCAACAAATATGGAGGGGTGTTCTCACTCGAGACCTATATAGCAGCCCACCAGCTAATTTCTTTTTGTGTGCTATTATAATTTGTATCCATGATTATCCAGCTTTACACACTATGTAAGGGCGAACGACACATGTTATAATGCATGTGTTCGCTGTGACATGAATCCGTTGTGATACGCAATACTTAGCAAGATCTATTACATTGGACACCGTCGTTTCCTTGCCAAGGACAAGCCATGTCCGACAAAATACCGAAGATATGTGTTCAATGCAAAGCATGAAAACTGTGATGCGCCAAAGAGGCTCACCGCCAATGAGTTGCAAGTGGAATTAGAGAAGGTCAGGCATATTACACTAGGAAATCATCCTAATAATGGTAGCGGGAAAAGGAAGCGTGGCAGGGCAGAATAGAGATTATTGTTTACCCGCAGGTCCACTTTGTGGGACTTGGAGTATTGGTAAGATTTGGATCTACGGCATAATCTTGATGTGATGCACATCAAGAAAAATATATGTGACAACATTATCAAAACACTACTTAATACTGAAGGCAAGATGAAAGATACCTTAAAATCTAGGATTGATTTGACACACCTGGGTATCAGAAAGGATTTGCAGGTGGAAGATGAAGGTAAACCACGGGATATGGCACCAGCTGTGTACGTCTTGGAGAAGGTAAAAAGAAAAGAATTTTGTGAGGTCCTGTCACACGTGAGATTCCCACATGGATTTGCTTTCAACCCTAAAAGGAGAGTCAGTGCATATGGAAACAAGGTACATATGAAAACTTATGACTGTGACGTCCTACTTCAAAGGGTTTTACCTATTATCCTGAGAGGATTGGGCCGCCCTGACTTATACAGAGCAATTGCGGAGTTGGGACAATGCTTCAGGGAACTCTACAGTAGAAATATCAGGATAGATGCTTTGGAGCGTCTTAGAGACAAGATACCAACTATCCTATGCGACCTTGAGAAGATATATCCTCCCGCCTCATTGATGTGATGGTGCATTTGGTTGTTCATCTACCTGACGAGGCACTACTTAGAGGTCCAGTACAGTATGGCTGGATGTACCCTATTGAAATGCGGCTATGCACTTTCAAGGGTTGTGTTAGGAACAGAGCTAGACCTGAGGGTTCCATTGCAGAGGCCTACATTGCTATAGAAGCATTGACATTCTACTCAAAATACATTGAAATAGTTGATCAGCTTAGCAAAGAGGTGGGTGAAGACAATCCCGTGCTCAGTGTCTTCGATTGTTCTATTCAAGTTACTGGGAAGAGTGGACAAGACGACAAACCTAAAGATTTGGACAAAATGGTTTGGTATGTGTTGAATAACTGTCCTGAGATTCTACCTTATATCGATTAAGTGCTAAGTACTGCAACTTATACAACGTAATCTACTAAACTTGCAGCACATTCTTATATATTTAGATGTTTGACGCGATCACTATGTTGTGTGGCATCTACAAAAAGGAGTTACTGCCGCAAAAGCCAAGAAACATTGACAAATTGGTTATGGCAGGATTTGCAAAATGGTTCAAGAGCCATGTAAGCTTTTGAATTGCACTGTCAGTTTTTTAAATATATTGAGTACATAAGATGATCAACTTGTCTATTTTCAAACCATAGGTTAAGAAGATGTGGGAGGATGGGCAGGCAGTTAATGATGCCGTTTACGCACTAACAATGGGTCCTGATACTCAGGTAAGGCATTATGAATCTTGCATTGTTGAAGACGTGCGCTACAACACCCTTGCACTTGACGAAGACAGGAAGACACAAAATAGTGCCATCATGAGCATGGATACATACGGCAGAGAGACAACTGAAATGTATGCTAACATGACATACATTGTTTAGTTGTAGTATATCTCTAG
This sequence comes from Triticum aestivum, assembly GCF_018294505.1. Classification (NCBI taxonomy): domain Eukaryota; kingdom Viridiplantae; phylum Streptophyta; class Magnoliopsida; order Poales; family Poaceae; genus Triticum; species Triticum aestivum. The sequence continues at coordinate 373,586,597 of NC_057813.1, forward strand.
TTTCGAGGTTCATCAGTGTGTGGTTCTGTTGTGCTGTCATTGGTATAACCTATTTTCCAGGATCACAAAACCGAGAGCTGATGATTATTTCAAATCCATCAATGTTAAGGTGGCGTACCAGACCTACGAGCCTTTTATTTTGGCAAATCAAGCAACACAGATATTTTTCTTGGAAGACACATTTGCACGTAGCGATGACTGGAGAGTATTGCAAATGTTTGAGCAGAGGAATTCGTTTAATGAAGTTGCATAACAAGATGATGCTTACACTGCTCCTGATGTAGAAGATTCCACATATGTTCCTAATATCTTTGAGAACCATCACATCAATGACCCTGGAAAAAAAATTGTCTGTTGGGCTGTGGACATACGAGAGTTGATCATAAGACGCCAACGTTCGAGGACATTGAGGATGAAGAAGAAGATGACACCGGGAGGAATTACGATTCAGACCGATACACATGGCGAAGATGTTGACGCTACTGTTGCGGATGATGATTAGATTGCTTTTGTCGTATTTGCCTGTCAGAAGACGTTTTTTTATCTACTATGTAAAATTGTGTTTGCTATGACAACAGAAACCTGATGAACTTGTTGTTTAGTATTTTTCTATGAGAACATCACTTATTATGTATGTTGATTTGTGTTTGGTGATTGTATGACGACTAAAACATGATGACATTGTTGTTTAGTTGTACTCATATTTGGCTGTGAAACTTGTATTTGATGACATAGTTTGCTATTGGACTGCAATTTGCTCGATGTTTTCTAATGGGAACAAAGCTGACCCAGTAGGGCCTCTGCTAATTTATTTATTTATTAGCAAAAGGGCATCTCCTATTTATTTATTTATTTATGAGCAAAAGGGGATACCCCCCAATTTTCGTTAATAGAAATCATTAGATGTTCACAACACTATGCCCAGCCTGCTAAACAGGTTTCATTCATTAGTAGTTTCAGCAAAGTGCTTATGTCATAGCCACTGAATACATCACGAGTGCTACATACACTGCAAATAAAGAGACAATCATCCTACCGAGCACATCGATTTTGCCCATTATCTTCACAATCTCTTTCATCTCCTCATTGTTGTCAAGGCCGTTCAGCAGCTGTTGCTTGGCCATGATCAAAGGAACTGCATCTTTAACCTTCTGCTCTGCATCTTCCTCTTGTTCCATTCCTTCAGTTAGTTGTCCAATGCCCCAACCTGTTGGTATTGGGATTCCTCGGCTAACCAAATAATCAGCATAGTTGCATTCCCCCACATCAACAACTTCCCAGAAATACAAATCACACAAATCTTCCATTTTCTGCACGAATCAAATTGGAAGATCATCAACCAAACTATTAAAAAAATCTGCAACTGAAAGCAGTGGAAGAACACTTAAACATATTATTACCCCATGATTCGGGCATTTGTAGAAGATAGGGCCAGGGTTGAGGATTGTGGTTGAGACACGACAGATGACTCTGCATGATTTGTAGCAGTGGCACCACACCAACGGCAGCGGGTTGCTATGAGCAACCGGCTGCGGTGTGTGTGCCGGCGGGGGTGTGATGAGACCCACGGGCGATGGTATGGGTGGTGACTTAGCGCATATCAGGTTTTTGCCTGCTGAAGAGCAGGTGGACGAGGCGCCGCGGACATGGTTGCTGTGGCCAGAGCTTCAGATGCTAGGCAGAGTAAGTAGAGAAGAGGAGAAGTGAATGTTGGATATGTCAATTTCATTACTTGCAGAGTAGCATAGCACCATATGTAGTTATATTCTAGGTTTGGATTCAAACTAGTTACAGGAGCACGTCTCTGTTTTTTCTAAAACTCAGCAACGTCTCTTTACTGGTACACTAGCTTGTTCTATATGCCTTTTCAAGTCTTTGATTTTCTGTTTTTTTTTGCAAGGAAGGAAGGAGGAAAAAATTAAGGGTTCCTGGGATTTGAACCCAAGACCTCTCGGTTGAAAACCAAGGGTGCTAGTCACTTATGTGGCGAGCGTTCCCTGTGAGGAGGACGATGGACAAATGCATTCCACGCAGTTTTAGTTGCGACGCAAGATCAAACGGTCGCAGTTTCGGGATTGTTATCTGGCGAACGAGCCCCGTTTTTATTTTATTCATATATATAAAAAAGTATGCTACTTGGTGTTGGCTTAGTCAACAAACGATTCTGCCAACCTTGACCGTTGGATTGACATTCAACGTCTGTCGTGTTTCTTCAGTCTCTTCCTCCTCCAGCCGCCAAAGCCAAACCAGCCCTGGCGGGACCGCCTGCTCCCGCCTCCCACGGCTGGCTATACTGCCGCACATGCATCGTGGACACATTGCACTCTAAAACTCTATGCATCCTCCCCGGCTCCTGTTCGTTCCCGTCCGAGGCCTCACCATTGTCCTCCGCCTTGGTTCGCTCGCCGCGGCGCCGCCCTCTAGTGTTGTCAACATGGTCAACAACCGAGAGGAATAAGGTGATGACTGTACATGGTGAGGATGATAGTAGGGACCCACCAGGATCATGGCAGTGGGCAAGCAAGTGCCTCCTTTATTACAAGAAAAAAAGGGTTCCTCCTGATGGTTTCCTGACATCTGGGTCACATGCCACTATCACCATAGTCAATAAGCGAGATAACTGCACAGGGAGCGGCAAACACCCGGGACCCAGCAGCGCACGCAATATTTTTTTCGGGACAGAGAAGCGTATCAACTGGGTTCTGTGGGAGCTATGGCCTGTCTAGCCTAGGCTTTTATTTCACATGTTTACCACATGACCAGCCCAATTTTTTTTCCTTTTTGAAAATGGGTAGCCCAGCTATTTTGTTTTTTGCAGAATAACCAACGTAGGCCTACTTGCTTTTCTATGCCCTGCTGGGCCAGAAATCTTTCAAGACGAGAGGAGGGATGCATTCGGGCTTGCCCAGAAAATGGGCTATAAGTAATAAGAAATGGGCTATAAGTAACAAGAAATGGGCTGAAAATGAAAAAATACACCAAACAGGCAATTAGTTCCAAAATACTTTTTTCTTTTGAATTTTGATATTTTAAATTTCATTTTTTTGTGCGGGTAAAATTTCATTGGATTTAAATTAAGTATGTTTAGTTTTTAAATAATTTGAATCTAGCTAGAAATTTTGGGTTGTATATTGTTTGGGACAGATTTGGAGGCTGACTTGTGGGTCTACTTGGTTGACGTGTACGAAAGGGTTTGTCAACTTAGTCCACAAATGATTCTAGCAGCAGTGACTGTTGGATGTTAATCCAATGGCCGTGCTACTTCTTCAATATCTGATCTTCTTGCTCCAGCTGCCCAAACCAGCACCGGTGGGACTGCCTGCTCCCGCCTCCTATGGTCGGTTGTGCTGCCGCACAGGCCGCACCGCCCCACCCTACTCCATTGCTGGCTAGGCCATTCCTGTACTCACCCACACCTCCTATTATTTTCCGGTGACGGCAGCCGAACAAGTAAACCCTCGTACTCCCCACCGCGTCGGCAACCACTGTCGAGTCTTCCGCGGCTCCGGGTCATTCCCTTCCTAGGCCTCGCCGTCGTCCACTGCCCTGGTGCTCTCGGCATGGCTTGGCTCAACGTGGTCAATGAACGACATCCATTGGAAGAGTACTGTACGTGGAGAGGCTGACAGCTGGGTCCGCAGCTGCACGCAAGGTGTTGCCTCCTTATTATGCACAAAATAATTATTCCTCTACCTGACAGCAGGGACCCACTGGAAGGGCCTACGTATTTCGCTAAAAACGTTCCTCCCACTAACAGCTCGGGCCCACCAGCTATATCTTTGCATGGAAGGAAGTACCTCCTTATTACGCACAAAAAAAATGAATACTCCCCCTGCTATCTGGGACCCATAATAGTTGGAGGCTGACTTGTGGGCCTACTAACGCGGACGGAGGGCTTTGTCAACTTAGTCAATATGAATGATTCTAGCTCCAGTGACCGTACAATGTCCATCCAACGGCCATAGTACTTCTTCAACCTCTAATCTTCTTGCTCTAGCCGCCCAAACCAGCGTCGGTCATGCCGCCTGCTCCTGCCTCCAGTGGCCGGCTCTGTTGCCGCACCGGCCTCACCGCCCCACCCTACTCCCATAGCTGGCCTGGCCATCCCTGTACTCACCCAGACATGCTATTATTCTCCGGCAACGACAGCCTCACACTGCAGCCCAACTAGTAAACCCTCGTACGCCCCTCCACGTGGTAAACAACTGCCAAGTCTTCCCCGGCTTCGGGTAGTTCCCTTCCTAGGCCTCGTCGTTGTCCACCGCCTTGGTCCTCTCGGTACGGCGTGCTCAACATGGTCAAGGAACGACTTACATCGGAAGAGGACTATACGTGGAGAGGCTAACAGGTGGGTCCACGACCGCAGCAAGGAAGTGCCTCCTTATTATGCGCAAAATAATGATTCCTCCACCTGACATCAGGGACCTACCGGAAGGGCCTCTAAATTTTGGCTTAGCTGTATTTTGCAAAAAAAATGTCCCCCCCCCCATGACAGATGGGACCCACTAGCTATATGTTCGAACGCAAGGAAAGTGCCTCCATATTAGGCACGAAAAAAACGAATCCTCCCCCTAACAGCTCGAACCCACCATCAATAATTTGCACGCAAGGAAGTGCCTCCTTATCCTCCCTGATAGCCGGGACCCACCTAGTCGAAGCATATGTAGCGTTGTCATTCTGACCGTGAATGTGTACGTACATACTGGTCGATCGGTCTCTCTGCAATGATGAACCATGGCCGAGCAAGCAGTAGCACGTGTAGTAGTAGAGCCCCCGATGTAGCAGTTCATGTAGTCCCTTCTAAACTGTGTACACGTACGTACAACCACATGCCAAAAAATACGGACACGTATGTACATACGGGCGGGGTCTCGAACGTTTACTCGCGCATACATACGGCCAGGGCTCGTGTACATGGAGAGGTAACGGGCGGCAGAAGCGGCGTCTTGTTCATCAGGCAGCTAACCGGCTGGGTCAGAATGGAGAAACAACGCCATGTTCATCGGGAGGCAACAGACTAGGGCAGAATGCATCCTATTCAACGGGAGCCAACCGGCTTGGATGGAACAGCCGAAATGGGGTCTGGCGTACCGCTGTACGGAGGAAACGAACTTTTGTTCGACTGGATACAGTCGAAATGGGGGTCCTGTTCATCGGGAGGGGTGTGGCGTACCACAAAACGGAGGAAACTGACTTGTGTTGGAGCACTATGGTTGAAACGAGGTCCTGATCATCGGTGGGGTGTGGCGTACCGCAAAACGGGACTCCACGGGCTATTATTCACCCACCGTCAACTTCCTTCAACCTCCACATGCACTGTTCATCCACTGTGTCATCCTCCTGCCTCCACCAGCTACTGTTCATCCAGCCCTCCACTGGCTACTGTTCAACTAGCCCTCCACGGGGTCCTGTTCATCCAGCCTCCATGGGGCCCTGTTCAAACAGCCCTCCATGGGGTTCTTTTCAACCAGCCCTCCACTGGGTCCCTCCATCGCCTACTATTCATCCACCCCCACCTCCTCGATCGGGGTCCAGTTCATCTAGCGGCAACGGTCCCTACTACCATGGGATCTTGTTCATCCAACCCCCACCGAGAACTGTTCATCCAACCCCAACCCGGGACTGCTCATCAAGAGGCAGCTTCGATCGGCTTTAGTTAGCAGCAGTAGCAAAGGAATCGCTCGGGTTTAGTTAACAACGAAGGGATCGATCGCTCGGGTTCAGTAACATAGCGAGTGCAATCGCTCGGGTTCAGTAAGTGAACGCCTTGCTCGGGTTCAGTTAGAGCCCAACGCCTCGCACACATGCGCGTACGTGTACGAGAGAAGCCCGCAAACTTCCATGCATCTCTCGGCCCGACCACCCACCGTAACTGGGAACTCCCCAATATTTTCCTCGCCCTCGCTTCTACCATGTTTTTTCCGTCATGGAAGGCACAAAGAATGTCATGCAGCTACGTCTCCGGCCCGCCCAGGACGAAAAGCCCATTTTTTTGTCATTATTTTTTGTCATAGGAGCCCACCACATCTATGATGGTACCGGGCTTTGTCATAATTATCATCGTAGAAGTGTCATAAGCATGACATAATTTTTTTCGTTTGACCCAAAATGTCACAAATGTGTCTTTTTTTGTAGTGTTCCCAACAATCTTTTGCACGGGAGAAGGGAAGCAAGTGAGATAGATCTTTGTGAGGCACCGCGGCTTGGAGGATGAACAATGCAGAGTGATTGTATTGATTGTCCGCCTCTTCTCTTGGAGTGAGATTGTTTTGGATCATGCGGGTAGAAGCATTGCTTGATGATTCTCCAAAGATTCTTTGAGTTGTGATTCAAATGAGACTTGATGCAAAAAATCCAATTAGCAAAATCACCCTTTACAAGCTTAGGAGGATTGGCTTGCAAGGTGAATTCTTTGATGGGAGAGAACCGAACTATGAAGCTACCGTGGAAGAGTTGAAGATGCTGCAATACAATGCTCAAGCTTGTGATATCCTCTTCAACGGATTATGCCCTGAAGAATTCAACAAAATCAGCCGTCTTGAGAATGCAAAGGAAATTTGGGATACCTTGATTGATATGCACGAAGGTACCGACTCCGTCAAGGAATCCAAGTTGGGTGTTCTTCGAAGTCAGCTTGACAAGTTCAAACTGAAGGATGGTGAAGGTGTCGCTGAAATGTACTCTAGGCTTGCTCTTATCACAAATGAGATTGCCGACTTAGGAAGTGAAGAGATGACCGACAAATTCATCATCAAGAAGATCCTAAGAGCTTTGGATGGAAAATATGATACCGTGTGCACATTGATCCAAATGATGCCCAATTACAAAGATCTCAAGCCAACGGAAGTCATTGGAAGAATTGTTGCTCATGAGATGTCACTCAAGGATAAGGAGGAGCTCCACAACAAGTCAAGTCGTTCTTACAAAGCCTCATGTGAAGCTCCCACATCATCAAGTGAGAAACAAACCTTCAATGAAGAATTGAGCCTAATGGTGAAGAACTTCAACAAGTTCTACAAGAGTAGAAGCAAGGAAAGAAGTTCCAAGTCAAGGTCCTACAATGACAAAAGATTTTCTAGTCGTGAGCGTAATTGCTACAATTGTGGAAGACCCGGACACTATTCCAATGAGTGTAGGGCACCCTACAAAAGAAGAGAAGATTCTCCAAAGAGAAGAAGTAGAAGAGAAGAATCACCATCAAGAGAGAGAAGGAGTAGAGATGATCGTTATGAACGAAGAACATTCCGGAGAAGCAAGGATTCGGAAAGGAAGGACAGGTATTTAAGGATATACACAAAACGAAGACATCAAGCTCATGTTGGTGAATGGGTATCCGGCACTGACTCCGACAATCACTCCGACAGAAGCTATCACTCCGACTCCAAATATACTCAAGATGAAGGTGTTGCCGGTCTAGCACTTGTGTCAACCAACTCCTACGACATATTTGATTCACCAAATGAGGGACTTGGAAGATGCTTCATGGCTAAAGGCCCAAAGGTATCACACCCCGAGTATGTTGATTTCAATACTGATGAAGATGACTTGTTAGGTGATGATGATTTACTTGTTGACAACTCTAGTGATGAATACTATGATGAAACGTCAATTAATCATGCTAATCAAGATAAAATGAATGACAATGATAAGGAGAAGATTGAGCTCCTAACACTCTTAAGTTAGCTCATGAAACTATCTTAGGAGATCATCGAGAACTTTTAAGGACTCATGAGAAGTTACGCTTTGAAAAGCCCAACCTTGAGATATAGCATGAGTTCTTAAAGGCAATCAATGATGATCTTCGCAAGAAAAGTTCTTCCTACATTGCCAAGCGTTTACTCTTATCTACTTACATGCTTCAAGTCAAGTCTAGTAACAAGAACAAGAAAGATTCTTCCTCTAGTAGTAACAATAATCATGCTAAATCCAATGTTGTTGCTTCTAGTAATTCTCTTGATTCCACTAATGATTCTCTTAGCCAACTTACACTTGAGCAAGAAAATAGCTTATTGAAGGGAATTATAGAGAAAGGTGTCTACAAGAGCCTTGCCGGGAGTAAGCAATTCGAGGAAATTGTACGCAAGCATGGAAGGCACCGGAAGAACCAAGGTGTTGGTTTTGAACGAAAGTTCAACGCCAATGGAGTTGAGTGGGAAGAAGATCAATACCCCAAGACGAAGTTTGTTCCTCAACAAGAGAAGTATGATCCTACTTCTTTCAAAGGGACACAAGCTCAAGATGATCTTCCACCACAAGACCACAAGCTAAAAGGCAAGGACAAGCTTCAAGAGGAGATTGATGCATTTGAAGATGCTCCAAAGGCCTTGGTCAAGAGGGTTCCCAAGAATAAATCAAGTTCTACTTCATCAAGTACAACTACAACCCCGAGGATTCCCATCAAGATGATGTGGATCCCGAAGAAGAAGAACTAGAGAGTTCTTGAGGGTGACTCCGCCAACATACTTCACTCTTATCATTTTGGCGAGGACAAGTGCAATCACCTTCCACGTCTTGCACTAGTTCATGGAGTCACAAACCCTCTTGTTGGTAAGACAAGGGACAAGGTAACCTAATGCTTTCATGGACATCATCTTGTGTGTGCATCACTCTATGTCTATGGATATCCTTGTTTGTTCCTTGTGGGACTAACCCGTGTAGGTATTGAAAGTGCAACTCACTCCAATGGATTGCTCCAAATGATCTACATCAACATTGGGCATCCACATCTTCAACACCTACATGAAGTCATCATCAACAAAACCCAAGGTTAGTTTATCCCTCTTAGAGGGGATCTCACATCTAGGGGGGGCTTTACTCTAAGAATTGAGCCAAATCAACTCTAATGGTGTGAACACAACAATGCTTTATGTAAAAGTGGTAACCCCACTTGTCCTTAAACGATGAATATGACCTATGATCAAATGTTCTCATTTGACTCCTAAGTCAATATACTCATATATAGATGACCTAGTCATCGCCAATTGCTTGATAGATGCTAGTATTGGTTGTGCATGCTTTGCCACATATTTGATTTGCCATTTTATTGTGTGAGCATGTTGGTTGCATAGTTTACTCATTCGAGGACATCCACTTGTAGTTTTGATTGCTTGGTTTCTTTTCTTTTGCCAAGTGGATGGACAAGAATACCTAAGAACCTTCTCTAGCTATCTATGCTTTTATTGTCTCAAACTCTATTCATGCTACATCAAAAAGTTTGATCAAGTCAGATTCGAACCACTCTGTGTGAGGAGCACTCGGAGTCCCCGATTCGTCATAGACTTAAACTTCCAAAACCTCTTTGTGCATTTCGGTCATACCGAGATCACTAAGTTGATCTAGGTTTTCAATCTTGGTGCAACCGATTGGAACTTTTCGGCCACACCGAGTTGCAGTAACTGCTTGCAGTAATGCATCTCGGTGCCACCGAGTTGTTCCACTCGGTCACACTGACAGGGTCAGGCTATATATACCCCCGGGCCAAAATTTGGAAATTTTTCTGAGCCTCTTCGCCCGTGCACAGCCTGCTCTGCCTCCTCGGGTCTCCGGATCATCCTCCTCGTTGCCAGCGACCTCCCGCCATTGGTCTCTGCCACCATCAACGGAATTCTACTCCACCGCTGTCGCCGTAGCAAATCCATCACCGAACTAGGGTATGGATTTGAAACTTTTTGCTATTCCTAACTCCGATTCCTAGCACATTGCTTTGCCATGAATCTTGCTACGTTTGAGATCTTCCTATCCAGCGAAATCACTCTGTAGATTAGTTTTGGATTGAAAATTTAGGGTTAGGTTTCCACCGAACTCATCTCGGACCGATCGAGTTGTAGAAATCGGTCTCATCGATTTGGCTCAGGCCATTGCACATGTGATTCTCGGTCTGACCAAGAATTGCAAATCGGTGTGACCGAGTTTAATTCTTTGTGAAACCCTAGCAGTCTTGGTGCCACCGAACTGTGACTCGATCTGACCGAGTTCACTAGTTTAGGTTCCAAAAGCTGCTTCGGTATCACCAAGTTTACAAATCGGTAGCTCTGAAATGCTTTCTGTGGAAAACTAAAAGTAAGTTTTTGACTCATTTTTTTGCAAAAACCTATGTGCTTTGTGATCCTCATCTACTCTACCTCATCTACATCTATTCATAGGGTCTGCTGTCAGAGTTTGCATCATGTCAGATCAGAGTGACAGTCAGAACAAGTCTGAGGATCAAGTTCAGATGAGTGAGGGCACTAGTCCCTATAGCGGCTATGATGATGGCAGCAGGAGCACACCCAGCAATTTGCCCAAGGCAGCCACCAGGGCCAGAAAGAAGAAGACCTCAGATTCTGAAGATGAGGACTATGTGGTTGTTGAGGATGAGGCCACAACAAAGAAGAAGGTGCTGAAGAAAGAATATGGCACAGCTGCATCCACTAAGCCAGGAATGCAAAAGAAGGCACTTGCAAGGAGAATTCCAACTTCCAAACCTAGGAAGGTTGCCACTGGTGAAACCATGAAATTCACCATTGAGTCTGATAATGAAGCTGCTGGCCAAGAGAAAAAGAAGAAGAGAGTCAGAACAACTACTACCAAGGTACTTGCCAAGCCCTCTATGAGGAGAGACTCTGAAGAAGAAGAGGAAGATGTTGTTGCACCAGCACCCAAAGCTCAGAAGCTGATGGGAGATGCTATAAGGTCAGGGGCTGCTCCATCTAAGCCCATAGATTCTCCCAAGGCTGCTCCTCCTAAGCCCAAGTCTGCACCTAAGAGGAACACTAGGAGTATTCCAGCTGCAGAGAAGAACAAGGCCCCAGTGCCTGAAGCTGCTGAAGAAGAAGATGAAGACTCACTTGTCTTGAGAAAGTTGAAGCCCAAGATTCCTGATCATAATGATGCTCATCCAGTTGCAGAAGATATGAAGCTCAGGAAGGATGCAGGTCTGAGACTCTGGAGACAGACTGATCCCTATGCTGTTAGAATAAGAACTGTTGTGGACTATAGGTTCCACACTAAGGAACATCAGGATTTCTATGAGACAGTGTTGCTTGACAAGAAGCCCATAGTTTGTGACATGAGATGGGTTGACTGGGATTACATCAAGAAAAATGAAGAGCACTATCCAGGAGTTTATGACAGTTTCAAGTCTTGTGGAGTAGAAGAATTTGTTGGCCAGAAGCTCACAAAGTGGAATGATGAGCTTATAATGCAGTTTTACTCCACAGCTCATTTCTACCCAGATGGGAAGATAGTCTAGATGTCTGAGGGTACAAGGTACCAATCAACAGTTGAGGAGTGGTCTGAGTTGATAAATGCTCCAAAGGAGAATGAGGATGACTTGGATGTCTATTCCAAGAAGAAGAAAGACCACAACTCCATGGCTCACATGTACAGAGAGATCCCAGATGCTGCACTAGAGACACATAAGTTTGGATCTGTACATTATATGTTGTCAGGACTGCCTACTATCGATTGGATCTTAAGGCACACTTTGCTACCCAAGTCAGGTGATCACAAGATGATCAGAGGCCATGCAATCAACTTGCTACATATATTTGATGTGCCTCAGAAATTCAAAGTCATGAGCCTGATTGTGGAAACAATCAAAAGGACTGCTGCTGATCAGAAGAGGAGTTGTGGGTATGCCCCACACATTTAGGAGCTTATAAACTCCAAGATGGGCACTGGCACATACCTTTTGGACAAGGAGCACCTACCCATCTACCCTGACTTCGAGGACAACACCATTGTGATGGATGAAAATGAACCATCTTCCGTGCAAGCACAAGAGAAGAAAGAGAAGGCAAGGGCTGAGAAGGCTGCAAAGATGCCAACTGCTGAAGAGGCATCTCAGATTTTCCTGAAGAGCAAGCAAGAGCAGCTTGGCTACTTGATTGCCTCCACCTTGAGGATTGAGGAGGGCTTGGCCACCCTGACTCAAAACCAGGAGAGCTTGGAGAGAATCATAGAGCAGAAGTTTTATGCTCTTGATGTCAAAGTGACTGATATCCAAACTGCAGTTGAGCAACTTCAGGAGGATGTGGAGGAGAAGAAGGGCAAGTCAACTACTGATGCTTTTGCTAGAGTGCCCAGAGGACAGAGATCTGCTGCAATGCCAGTTCCAGACACCAGAGCTACATCATCTGCACCAGCTACAACTTCATTGCCTCCAGCTCCAGCACCCACTCCACCAGGTCCAGCTACATCAACAGAAGTCTTCGTCCAAGGAGCCATATCTACACCATCAAATGAAGACCAAGCCTGAGAGTTGCTTAGCACTATGCATTTTTTTATGAACTTTTTGGTAACTTGTTGCCAAAGGGGGAGAAAAATGTATAGATCATAGGCTTCGAGAGAGAGGGTTGCTTTTGTTCTGTCTTGTCTTTTTGGTGGTTGAACTTCATTATTTGTGTGCTTGATACTTTATGCTTTTGTGAGATACTTGGATGATCATGTGTTTGATCATATGCTATGCTACATTAATGCTTGTTGGATGATATTATCTCTTATATTCTCATATGATCATTCACTTTGCTTGGTGATGAGTGCATGTGTTTAACTATTATCATTTTGAGTGCTCCACCAAGATGTATGTGACATGGAAGAGTAACCCATGATCCTAACTCATTGTGCATTTGTAGTCCAAAGCAAATTTTAAATAATGCACAAATTTAGGGGGGCTCTTACTTCTCACATACTTCTCAAAGCGACAATATTTTTCAATCTTATCATCATTTGTCGAAGCTTTGATCTATATGTTGTCATCAATTACCAAAAAGGGGGAGATTGAAAGTGCAACTATCCCAGGGTGGTTTTGGTAATTCCTAACAACATATATCTCATTGAGCTAATGCTATTTCAAGAGAAATATTTCAGGAAAGCTTAATGATTGGCATGGCATGGATGAGAAAAGTGGATCCCTCAAAATGCTAAGGACAAAAGGATTGGCTCAAGCTCAAAGCAAAAGACTCTACATTTTCTATTTTAGTGATCCAAGATCACACTGAGTCTATAGGAAAAGCCAATACTATCAAGGAGGGATGAGGTGTTGCTTAATGGCTTTCTTGCTCAAAATGCTTAGTGATATGCTCCAAAGCCCTCAACTACTTTCTCATATCCACACATGACCCAAACCAAAAGTCAAACTCGGACCCACCGATTCTTCCAATCTGGCGCCACCAAGTTCAGATGTCATAGCCACTGCCACAAACCCTAGGCAAATTGGTCTCACCGAGATGGGATTGTAATCTCTCTCTTTCCCTTCGTAACGTTTCGGTCAAACCAAGATGAGCGATCGGTCCCACCAAGATTGCAATGCAAACTCTCTGTTTCCCTTTCGTAACATTTTGGTCTAACCGAGATGAGCGAATCAGTCCCACCGAGTTTGCCTGACCAACACTCTGTGTGTCCATTACCAAAATCAGTCCCATCCAGTTTGTGTAATCGGTCTCACTGAGATTACGTTATGCCCTAACCCTAACCATATCGGTCCTACCGAGTTGCATGTCGGACCCACCGAAAATCCTAATGGTCACATGATTTGCTAAATCGGTCCGATCGAGTTTGACGCTTCGGTCCCACCGAGATTGGTAAGTTGTGTGTAACGGTTAGATTTTGTGTGGAGGCTATATATAGCCCTCCACCCACTCTTCATTCGTGGAGAGAGCCATCAGAACATGCCTACACTCCCAACATACATTTTCTGAGAGAGAACCACCTACACTTGTGTTGAGACCAAGATATTCCATTCCTACCATATGAATCTTGATCTCTAGCCTTCCCAAGTCACTTTCCACTCAAATCATCTTTCCACCAAATCCAAATCCTGTGAGAGAGAGTTGAGTGTTGGGGAGACTATCACTCGAAGCACAAGAGCAAGGAGTTCATCATCAACACACCATTTGTTACTTCTTGGAGAGTGGTGTCTCCTAGATTGGCTAGGTGTCACTTGGGAGCCTCCGACAAGATTGTGGAGTTGAACCAAGGAGTTTGTAAGGGCAAGGAGGTCGCCTACTTCGTGAAGATCTACCCTAGTGAGGCAAGTCCTTCGTGCGCGACGACCATGGTGGGATAGACAAGGTTGCTTCTTCGTGGACCCTTCATGGGTGGAGCCCTCCGTGGACTCGCGCAGCTGTTACCCTTTGTGGGTTGAAGTCTCCATCAACGTGGATGTACGATAGCACCACCTATCGGAACCACGACAAAAACATCTGTGTCTCCTATTGCGTTTGCACTCTCCAAACCCTTCCCTTTACATTCTTGCAAGTTGCATGCTTTAATTTCCACTGCTCATATATTGTTTGCATTCTTGCTTGAATTGTGTTAAGATTGCTTGAACAGTGCTAAGTTGCTAAAATCTGCCAAGAACTAAAATTGGGAAAAGGCTAGATTTTTATTTGGTCAAGTAGTCTAATCCCCCCCTCTAGACATACTTTCGATCCTACACCTTCCACCACAAGACCACAAGCTAAAAGGCAAGGACAAGCTTCAAGAGGAGATTGATGCATTTGAAGATGGCATCCCCCTTAAACTTCCAAAAGTCTGGGGCTGCTCCTTCAAAGCCCAAGACTGCCCCCAAAGCTCTAGCTCAAGCTTCCAAGTCTACACCTAAGAGAAGCACTAGGAACATTCTTGCTGCAGAGAAGAACAAGGCCCCAGTGCCTGAAATTGAAGAAGAAGATGATGAAGCCCAAGTGCTCAGGAAATTAAAGCCAAAGGTACCAGACCATGATGACAATGATCCAGTGGCAGAGAACATGAAGGGGAGAAAGGATGCAGGTCTCAGACTATGGAGACAAGAATATCCATATGTTGTGAGGAGGAGAACTGTTGTGGACTACAAGTTTCACACCAAAGAACAATAGGATTTGTATGAGACTGTACTCCTTGACAAGAAGCCCATTGTGTGTGACATGAAGTGGGTAGATTGGAAATACATTGATGCTAATGAAGATCATTTTCCAGGAATGCATGAAAGCTTCAGACTCAATGGAGTTGACAAGTTTGTGGGTCAGAAGTTGACCAAGTGGAATGATGAGCTCATTATGAAATTCTATTCAACAGCTCATTTCTATCCTGATGGCAAGATTGGCTAGATGTCTGAAGGTACTAGGTACCAATCTACTATTGATGAGTGGGCCAAGCTCATTAATGCCCCCAAAGAAGTTGAGAAAGACATTGATGTCTATGCTTAGAAGAAGAAGGATCACAACTCCATGGCCAACATGTACAAGGAGATACCTGACAAAGCCTTGGAGACACACAAGCTAGGCTTACTGTACTATTTGATGTCAGGATTGGCCACCATGAAGACCATTCTGAGGCACACCTTGTTTCCCAAATCAAGAGATCACAGGATGATCAGAGGCCACTCCATCAACTTGCTTCAGCTCTTTGATTTGCCCCAGAAGTTCAAAGTTATGAGTTTGATTGTTGAGACCATCAAGAGAATAGCTGCTAACCAGAAGAGGTCATGTGGGTATGCTCCACACATATAGATGTTGATTAATTCCAAGATGAGCAAACGTGTCTACTTGTTGGACAAAGAGCATCTTCCCTTGAGAACTGACTTTGAGGACAAAGCTGTTGTCATGAATGCTGAAGATCCCACATCTATGGAAGCTCAAGAGAAGAGGCATAAAGCAAAAGCTGAGAAGGCGGCAAAGATGCCACGTGCTGAAGAGGCTTCATTGGTTTTCCTCAAGTCAAAGCAAGACCAACTTGTATATCTTATTCAAGCTACCTTGAGGATTGAGAAAGGATTGGCCACCCTGACTTAGAACCAACAGAGCCTAGAGAGGATCATTGAAACAAAGTTCTATGATCTTGACTTGAAGGTGACATAAATTCAAACAGCAGTTGAGCAGCTCCAAGAAGAAGCTGAGGAGAGGAAGGGGAAAGCAGTTACTGAAGTATTTCAGAGAGTGCCTAGGGCACAGAGATCTGCAGTAGTGCTAGTGACAGACACTAGAGCTACAACATCAGCACCTGCAGCCACAACTCCAGTTGCCCCTCCAGTGGAACTCCACCAGCTCATCAACTTCAACAAAGGCTTTCATCCTTGGAGTCCTCTCAACACCACCTCCTGAAGATCAAGCTTAGAGAGCCGCATACCACTATGCATTTTCAAGCTTTTTGGTAACTTTTTGCCAAAGGGGGAGAAAGTGTATAGATCATAGGCCGAGAGAGAGAGAGAGAGAGAGCTTTGCTTATTTTTCTACTTATTTGCTTGCTTGCTTGGTTGATACTTTATGCTTGTGTGTGTGAGATACTTTTTATGGTCATGTGCTTGATCATATCATGCTTAATGCTTGTGCTTGGATGATGATATTCTCTATCTTTTATGTATGATCATTCACTTTGCCTTGGTGATGAGTGCTTGTTCCTATTTCTATCATTTTGAGCACCCCACCAAGATGTATGTGACATGGAAGAGTAACCCATGATCCTAATTGGTTGTGCATTTGCATTCAAAAGCAAATCTTAAATAATGCACAAATTTAGGGGGAGCTCTTGTGTCAGGACCCCGACTCGATGTCACATCGATCTAGCTTGTAACACCTCATATCACTTTGCGGCCTCACGCATGGTAACCCCACGGGTGTCGCCTTACCTTTGCCCGGGACCGTTTGCGTCTTTTGGCTCACGTATATGATAGTGTCGCTAGCATCCATATGATAAAGAGCCCGGGCTGACATGACTAGTCGTAAACCCAAAGTGGCACAGACTTACAGGGACAGGCATCCATGACCCAGCAACGAACGTGTCGATCATCAGCAAGTGGGTCCGGGCTGTAGCACTGGGCTAGCAGGACTCCGGTAAACCGGGCTGTAGCGGGCTAACAGGACTCCGGTACTCAATGCGTGACATTTCCCCGAAGGGACAGACACAGGAACGAAGAAGGACACATGCCGGCCAGCCTAAGTGTTCCCGAGCAGTAGCAAGCTACCATGGCTCAGAGGTAACACTAGGAGACATTTCCCGGTAAGAGAGGCTACTAGGGATAAACAACTAGATAGTCAGATCCCACACATACCAAGCATTTCAAACATACACACAATATGCTCGATATGTGCAAATACAACAAGGCATCACAACATGACTCTATGACACAAGTACTTTATTTAAGGCCCAGAGAGCCATACATAACATACACACAGGTACGGGTCACACGACCCAGCATTCAAGTCATACAGTCATACAAACCAGCAGCGGAAGTAACTTGTCTGAGTACAGACAACTAGTAAATAAAAGAGGCTTGGAAAGCCTAGCTATACTACGTGGTCCTTCACAAGCTCAGGATCACCACCTGGGCCTTAGCCTACTCATTGATGTCAACGTCTACGTAGAACCCATCAGAAGGGGTTGCAGCGTCTTCTGTAAAAATGTAAATTATAGCAACATGAGTACAAAGGTACTCAGCAAGACTTACATCAGATCCTACATACATGCATATTATCAAGAAGGGTTGGTGGAGTTGTTGCAGCAAGCCAGCTTTGACTCTTGGCTAGGCTAACCTACGAGACTCCAACTCAAAATGGTTTTGCGCACACGAGTCCGCTACTCACCAATTCAATACACTACCGAGGATCCACCTCCGTCTTCCTACGGAAGAGCCATCCTCGGCACTCACACTTATCTTGAGGCTTTTAGTAGTTTCCATTTACTTGTCTATGAACTGTATAGGCAACCAAGTAGTCCTTTACTGTGGACGTGGCTATTCGAATAGATCATGATAACCCTGCAGGGGTGTACTTCTTCATACACGCTCTCACCACTTACCGTCGTTTACACGACATGTACTCGGCAACCTTCAAGCGGAAGCCCAACGTGGGTGTCGGCCACGACCTACCTAACCACCTAAGCCTCCAGTCCAGGTTTATCGCCTATCCAGGTTCCATCCGCAGGGAGTCCGGCCGAGGTTTCCCATACGGCCCCGAACGATGTGAACAGGGTTCCCGAGATACCTAACGGGTATTCGGTACACCCAGCCACGTACCTACCGCATCACAGCCCACCCCTACGGTCAGCGCTGTCCACGGCCTCCAGTAGGCTACAAACACCAGAAACTACTTGCAACTCCTGGACGGAGAACTAGGGTGAATAAGAAGCCGAGAGGGTCCATTGGTTTCGGGCCCAATGCATGGTAGTAGCCGATTCTTAAATCACACATACAGATCTCAGTGCTTAAGGTCGGCTTCAATGAAACAACCCACCATGTACTCCTACATGGCCTCTCATCGATACCTTTACCAAATCGTGTTCACCACACCACTCTTATTACCGAAATAATCATTTCACTCTAGCCCATCACCCAGATGAACCAGACTTGACACGACTCTAAGCATAGCAGGCATAGCAAGGTAGGAACAACACATACATATGGCTCAATCAACTCCTACACATGCTAGTGGGTTTCATCTAGTTACTGTGGCAATGACAGGTCATGCAGAGGAAGTGGGTTCAACTACCGTAGCACACAGCAGTTTGAAACGCGTTGTCTTAATGCAGTAAAAGAGAGCAGGAGAGAGAACATGGGATTGTATCGGTATGATCAAATGGTTGGTTGCTTGCCTGATGGTTCGATGCACTGATACGGTTCTTCGTTAGGGTAATCACGATACTCCTCGGAGGCAGATCCTGCTGCAAAGAACACCGATACACAACCATCACCAAACAATGTGCAACAATATGATGCATGCATGAAACATAGCAATATGAGTGTGTTGGTCTAATGCAACTAAGACCAGAAGGGTTTGAACCAATTTGAATCAAAGATTCAAATTTCAAACTCAAACATGGCCTTTTAAAGTGCTTTTCCTTGTTGTGCATTAAACATCAGGTTAACTTCTTTAATCATGCATGAAAATAGTACAGATGGATAGATTGGATTTTTCTGATCATTTTTCATATATAATTTGTCTGATTTGGAGATACAGAATAAAAGTTATGAATTTTTGAAGTTTAAATTATATTCTGGAATTTCCTATATTAGAATAATTCCAGAAAATCAATTATTGCGTCAGCCTGACGTCAGTGTGACGTCAGCAGGTCAACAGAACAAGTCCGGGTCAAACCTGACAGTGGGTCCCGCATGTCAGGGTGATTAAATTAATTAAAGTTTAATTAAAACTAAACCTGTTTAATTAACAGGGCTGGGCCCCACCTGTCATTGACTCAGGGGAGTCAACCAGGGCCCACCCGTGGTCAAACCCGGGTCGGCTGCACCGGCGTTTAGCCGCCGGCGAGCCCGACGCGGCGGCGGAAGTGGTTTTGGCCATTTCGGCCACCAAATGGTTCGCGGAGACCACTGGAGTGGAGCTGGGGACAAGCCGCAGCTCTTGGTGGAGTCCGTTGGAGTCGGGGTGGCTGGAGTTGGCGCCGGCGACGACTTTGGCGGCCACCGGGGTTTGGCCGAAGACGAACTTGACGCTAGAGGGGTCGGTGAGGCTCGGGGAGTGGCTAGCTAGGTGCTAAGTGACACGGTGAGCATGATGGACACCGTGGAGTGGTCGGAGGGTAACCGGGAGCACGTCGGCGACGAGCTCCACGGCGGTGGGTGCGGTTGAGCTCCGGGAGGTCGCTACACGGCTCGGGAGCAAGAACGGAAGGAAGGGGAAGATGGCTAAGCTCACAGTGAGTGCGACGGAGCGACGACGGCGTTGAAGGGAATCTCCGGCGACGGCGGTTCGGGCGAGGTCATTGCGGTGGATTCGGGCGTTGCGAGCGCTCGGGGCTCGGCTTGCTCGATGGAGTGGACAGCGGCGGAGCTCCTGGACACGATGAGAGGACGCACGGGCGGCTGGGAGCACGGCTACGACGAAGGCACGGCGATGGTGGCGTCGGTCATGGCGGGGGAGCGCGAGGGGGAGGAGCTGGAGAGGAGAGGGGGTGTCTGGGGGGTTCGGGGGAGCGAGGGAGGCCGGTCCACGACGTCACCGGGCGCGGGGAGCGGCCAAGCGGCGAGCAGGTGCGTGGCGCACGCTGCAGTCACCGTCGGGCACCTGCCTGCCTGCCTGGCCGACAAGCAGCTCGCTGGAGCGGCGCTGGGCTGGGCCGGCAGGTGGGCCGGGAGCAGGCGCCAGGTAAGCTTTTTCCATTTCTTTCTGTTTTCTGTTTTTTAATACTTCTGCAACTTTGTTGAATTAAATAAAATACTTAGGCTACTCCTAAAATCACCAAACTACTCCTGGTCCATAGTTGGATTATTTCCAACATGAAACATTTTAGTTTGGAGATATTTGAGCATTTAAATATTTTATATAATTTTAAATGCCCAAATTCAAATATTTATGATTTAATTCAAAAACCCTAAGCTGGCCTAGGAAAATGTGCACCACTTTTGGCAGAGGTTCTGAGCCAAGACAAAAATGATGGGCATTTTAGAAGGGCATTTCAGGTTCATTGAAAAAGTTTTTAGTAAACCCTAATTGGATTCAGAGGGGACTGGGGGTTCTGTCATCCCCATTTCAGGTTTCTGATGAAAGAGTAAACATGATGCAACACTCTAATGCATGGCTAACTAGGATGTGACAACTCACCCCCACTCAAAAGAATCTCGTCCCGAGATTTGGGTTCCTCCGAAAAGAAGGCGGGATACTCAAGTCGAAGACGATCCTCCCTTTCCCAAGTTGCTTCATCCTCAGAATGGTGCGACCATTGTACTTTGAGAAACTTGATATTATGACGTCGAGTGGTACGCTCGGCCTGATCGAGGATACGAATGGGGTACTCCCGATATGTAAGATTATCTTGGAGATCAAGCGTTTCGTGGTCCACTCCAAGGATAGGATCCGAGAAGCAACGCCTGAGTTGAGAAACGTGGAAGACATCATGGACTCTGGAGAGGTGCGGAGGTAGTTCCAACTGGTAGGCAACTTCTCCTCGTTTGGCGAGAATGCGAAAAGGTCCAATGTAACGAGGAGCCAATTTGCCTTTGATACCGAAACGATGGGTTCCCTTCAGAGGGGTAACCCGAAGATAAGCCTTCTCGTCAACCTCGAAAGTCATAGCCTTATGTTTTCGGTCATATTGACTCTTTTGACGAGATTGGGCTATTTTCAACTTTTCACGAACGATGCGAACTTGTTCTTCTGCTTCCTGAATCATATCCGGGCCAAAGAATTGTCTTTCCCCGGTCTCTGACCAGTTAAGGGGTGTTCGACACCGTCGTCCATAGAGAACTTCAAAAGGGGCTTTACCCAAGCTAGATTGATAGCTGTTGTTGTAAGCGAATTCGGCAAATGGAAGGCACTTCTCCCAATCCATTCCGAATGAGATAACAGAGGCTCGAAGCATGTCTTCTAGAATCTGGTTGACGCGTTCCACTTGACCACTCGACTGAGGGTGGAAAGCGGTGCTAAAGGAGAGACGGGTTCCCATAGCATTTTGGAAACTTTCCCAAAATCGAGAGGTGAAAATACTTCCTCGATCCGAGTTAATTTCCAAAGGAACACCATGGAGAGACACTATCCGGGAGATGTATAAGTCTGCCAATTGACTAGCGGTTATACTCTCACGAACAGGTAGGAAATGGGCTACTTTGGAAAGACAATCGACAACGACGAAGATAGCATTATTCCCTCTCTTGGTCCTGGGAAAACCGGTAATGAAATCCATACCAATTTTATCCCATTTCCATTCAGGAATAGCTAAGGGTTGAAGGGTGCCAGCAGGCCGTTGATGCTCTGCTTTTACACGACGACAGACGTCGCAATTAGCAATATACTGAGCAATTTCTCTCTTCATCCTAGTCCACCAGAACCTCTGGCGTAGGTCCTGATACATCTTAGTACTACCGGGATGAATGGTGAGAGGAGATTCATGAGCCTCCTTAAGGATCAATCGCCTCAGGTTTCGCACTTTGGGAACCACTAGTCGATTCCCGAAGTATACGACCCCTTGATCATTAATGGAGAAACAATTCGCAATTCCTTTCTTGATGTTTCTCTTGATGCGGGAGATTCCCGGATCTACCTTCTGTGCCTTGACGATCTGGTCCGTAAGGGTAGGTTTCGCCACCAAGGTGGAAAGAAATCCTTGAGGAACAATGTGAAGGTTAAGCTTCCGAAATTCCTCATGGAGAAGCGGTTGACTTTGTTGTAACATTAGGTTGTTACAATAAGATTTACGACTTAGCGCATCAGCCATGACGTTGGCTTTCCCTGGGGTGTAAGTTATTCCTAAGTCGAAATCAGTGATCAACTCAACCCAACGTCTTTGCCTGAGATTCAAATCCGGTTGGGTGAAAATGTACTTCAGACTTTGGTGATCAGTGAATATTTCGCAACGGTTACCGAGGAGGTAATGTCGCCAGGTCTTAAGTGCATAGACTACGGCTGCAAGCTCTAGATCATGAGTAGGATAATTCTCCTCATGTGGGTGCAATTGCCGTGAAGCGTAAGCAATTACGTGTCGATCTTGCATGAGAATGCAACCTAGTCCTTGTCGCGAGGCGTCGCAGTAGATAACAAAATCCTTGGAGAAGTCTGGCGGTACCAGTACGGGAGCAGAAGTCAAGCGTCTTTTCAGTTCCTGAAAGCTGTGCTCACATTGTGAAGTCCATTCGAACTTCTTATCTTTCTTAAGGAGTTCGGTTAGAGGTTTAGCAACTTTGGAGAAGTTCTCAACAAAGCGACGACAATAGCTCGCTAAGCCCAGAAAACTTCGAACTTGCTTGACCGATTCAGGTGGAGTCCAGTTAAGGATGGCTTGAACTCGCTCAGGGTTAACAGCAATACCTTTACCAGATATTACATGACCCAGATAGGTCACTTCTGACAACCAAAATTCACATTTGGAAAACTTGGCATAAAGGCGGTGCTCTCGAAGTTTCTTCAACACTAGCCTTAGATGTTCGGCATGTTCTTCCTCGTTCTTGGAATAGATGAGTATATCATCGAGATAAACTACGACGAATTTATCCAAATACTCCATGAAGATTGAGTTCATTAACCGAGAAAAGGTGGTTGGAGCGTTGGTTAAACCGAAGGACATGACGGTGTACTCGTATTGGCCATAACGAGTAACAAAGGCCGTTTTAGGAATGTCCCCATTTCTGATTTTGATTTGATGGTAGCCCAACCTCAAATCCATCTTGGAGAAGACTGAGGATCCAGCGAGCTGATCATACAGGTCGTTGATCCTGGGGAGCGGATATTTGTTCTTGATTGTGACCAAATTGACCGGTCGGTAATCTACAACCATCCGGTCCGTACCATCCTTCTTCTTGACGAAGAGGACGGGGCAAGCCCACGGAGATGAACTAGGTCGGATGAAACCCCTTTTCAAGGACTCATCGAGTTGTTTCTTAAGCTCGGCTAGTTCTAGTGGTGCCATCTTATAGGGTCTTCTAGCAATCGGAACGGTTCCTGGAATGAGGTCTATTACGAACTCAACATCCCTGTCAGGTGGAACACCTGGCAATTCTTCTGGGAAGACATCTGGGAAGTCACGGACTACCGGAACGTCCTCAAGGTCTGGCAAAGGGCTGGCGTTAAGAGAATATAATTGTCGCTTGGCTAATCGGGTCAAGACATTGACTATCTTCCCCGAAGGATGAGTGAGTTGAACAGTCCTAGAGAAGCAATCAATTTTGGCATGATGAGCTGACATCCAGTCCATACCCAAAATGATATTAATATCTGAAAATTTGAGAGCTATCAAAGATGCAAGGAAAACAAGTCTGTCGACTTGGATTTCATTTCCATAACTTACCCTGGAGGTCTGCCATCTAGAACCAGGAGTAGAAATTTCCATAGTGGATGGCATGTCACAGAATGCGGTGTTATGCAGATGAGCATAGTTCTCGGATATAAATGAATGAGAGGCTCCTGTATCGAAAAGAACAGATGTCGGGTGGCAATTAACAAGGAGCGTACCGAGAACGACGTTGGGATCCTCTTGAGCTTCTTCGGCAGAGATACAGTTGACATGGCCACGTGTAGCGGTGGCCGGCTTGGCGTGGAACACTTTCCATGTCGGCTTGCCACGGCCAACAGCTTTAGCAGATTGGTTGGGGTTGGTCTGGGGACACTCATGCATATAGTGGCCAGATTCCCCACACTTGAAACAAGTCACGGAACTGGTACGTGGAGGAGCATTGTTGGTTGGACCCCCATAGGGCTTGGCTGGTGCAGACTGTTGAACGGGGCGAGGCGCCTGGAAAGATGGCCTCGGTGTGAACCTGGGTGGCAGGGCGGTGTTGGGCACCCACACGCGGCGCTTCTGAGGACCAGCACCGGATGAGGAACCCATGTCACGGCCATGCTTACGTGTTGCATCATAATCAGTCTGACCAGTTTCAGCACTGATGGCCTTGTTAACAAGTTTCTGAAAAGATGTGCACTCATGCAGACGGAGGTCGCGGCGAAGCTCAGGACTAAGCCCCTTACGGAACCTTGCTTGCTTCTTGGCATCAGTAGAAACTTCCTCAGTTGCATATCGTGCGAGGTTACCGAACTCCCTGCTGTAAGCATCCACAGAGAGTCGGCCCTGAGTGAAACTGCAAAATTCCTCACGTTTACGGTCCATGAGACCCTCCGGAATGTGATGTTCACGGAAAGCCTCGCTGAATTCAGCCCAAGTAGTGACATGGCCCGCTGGGCGCATAGCTCCATAATTCTCCCACCATAGACTGGCGGGGCCTTCAAGATGATATGCAGCAAAGGTGACCTTGTCAGCCTCCGCTACCAGCGCGGAACGCAGTTTGTGAGAAATACTGCGAAGCCAATCATCAGCGTCGAGAGGCTCGACGGAGTGATGGAACGTGGGTGGATGTAACTTGATAAAATCACTGAGTGACACCACGTTAGTCCTCTGATGGTGTGCCGTGTTCTGTTCAATACGCTCCAACAAACGGTTGGTCTCCCGCTTGTTTCTTTCGGCTTCCATCATAACCTCGGCTAGGGAAGGAGGATGAGGCAGATTTGCATTCCTGACTTCGCTGCCGTCGGCCTGCTCTTGGGGAGCAGGGTTAGTGCGCGTGTTGACCATCGTAGGTAAACAAGACAATGATTTAGTCAGGATGATAAAATTCCGACATAGGATACAGAATGTAAGGAATAACTCGGAATGCAAGATGATCATCCGTATGACATGGTAGATACAGAAACTGCTTCTTTATTCCATCGTCATACACACCATACAGGGTTTAGTACAAGACCAAACAAAGTACTATTACGGTGAAAAGAGGATTACATCTCATCGGAGGCATTCCAAGCTCCTATACATTATTTTTCTACACCTCCGAAAGGCGATACAAACTAGGTCATATCCCACGAGTCACGCGGGACGATAGACGACATAGCTAACACGAACTAGTGATACTACCACTAACTCAGACCGATCCGTAGTAGTCCTCGTAGAAGTCACCTCCATAGCCTGGAAGCTCAACATGATCATCCGGAAACAGACGATCTCGTGGAGCTTGTGGACCATAGGGGCTAGGATGAGGTCTTGGACCAACAGACGGTGGCCTGCGGGGACCGCGAGGTGGGGTGATGCCTCCTACATCATGCCAACCCATCACGTCTGGCAAAGCAGATCTCAAAGGATAGAGATCGCGCATATCCGAATATCCAGCTTGCACCGCCGGTGCAAACCGAGTCAATGTGGCCCAGTGGTCAGCACAGGTATTGAAGAGCTCTAACCTCAAGGCCCGATTTTCACGGTCCTTATCCTCGAGCATCTCAGCAGTGGTGCGAGTCCGTGAATCCTCCTGGGTGGGGTCAGCATAGATAGCCTGGAGATACCCTTGTGCTCCCGGAAGTGATCCTGGCATATACCGGAAATCAGAGTCCCGAAATAGACCAGATCTGACTCGCATGATGGTCATCATAGAGTAGGCGGCGTCCTGCACAGCCATCTCAATAGTAACCCCGAGTCCATAGGAGCAGTGAAGGGGCTCGGTGGACCCAGGATAAGATGGAAATATCCTGACAGTGCAGAGATACTGGCTTTGATTAAAGTCTCGGAATTGCTCTTCGACCGTGTACTCAGGATACCAACGGTATCCAGCCTCAGTCATTACCCTGACCAACATGGTAGTATGGCCGGGAACATCTAGGCATCGAGTCAGGCGAACCACTTGATTAAGGTCGCGAGTGGCCATCTGAAAGCACAATCATAATGCAAAGGCATTAGAATTTCTAGCAAAATTTCGGCAGCATAACAGCTGTAAATGCTCAAGAAGGATTTTGAGACATTTGACAAAGGATTTCATACACACTCAACATCATCATATCAAAGTTCTGAATCCATCCTAACAACATAACGTGGTAGAAGAACTGAACTAGGCTTGTATCCATCAACCCTATAAGGTACTACTGATTAGTAACGCGTGATCCTGATAGAGAGAATAGATCCTAATTCCTTAACCCCCGGTGGAAGAATAGACTGACTCAGATCAGAATGTCATAAGATAAAGGAGTAAAAAGAGCCTTACGTTCCAACCCACAAACAATTCCCCTACATATAACTAAAGAATTTCTAGACTCAACATCGACCGGTTTGGCTTGGAGAACCTACAGGCAGTCCAGCTCTGATACCAACGCTGTCAGGACCCCGACTCGATGTCACATCGATCTAGCTTGTAACACCTCATATCACTTTGCGGCCTCATGCATGGTAACCCCACGGGTGTCGCCTTACCTTTTCCCGGGACCGTTTGCGTCTTTTGGCTCACGTATATGAGAGTGTCGCTAGCATCCATATGATAAAGAGCCCGGGCTGACATGACTAGTCGTAAACCCAAAGTGGCACAGACTTACAGGGACAGGCATCCATGACCCAGCAACGAACGTGTCGGTCATCAGCAAGTGGATCCGGGCTGTAGCACTGGGCTAGCAGGACTCCGGTAAACCGGGCTGTAGCGGGCTAACAGGACTCCGGTACTCAATGCGTGACATTTCCCCGAAGGGACAGACACAGGAACGAAGAAGGACACATGCCGGCCAGCCTAAGTGTTCCCGAGCAGTAGCAAGCTACCATGGCTCAGAGGTAACACTAGGAGACATTTCCCGGTAAGAGAGGCTACTAGGGATAAACAACTAGATAGTCAGATCCCACACATACCAAGCATTTCGAACATACACACAATATGCTCGATATGTGCAAATACAACAAGGCATCACAACATGACTCTATGACACAAGTACTTTATTTAAGGCTCAGAGAGCCATACATAACATACACACAGGTACGGGTCACACGACCCAGCATTCAAGTCATACAGTCATACAAACCAGCAGCGGAAGTAACTTGTCTGAGTACAGACAACTAGTAAAATAAAAGAGGCTTGGAAAGCCTAGCTATACTACGTGGTCCTTCACAAGCTCAGGATCACCACCTGGGCCTTAGCCTACTCATTGATGTCAACGTCTACGTAGAACCCATCAGAAGGGGTTGCAGCGTCTTCTGTAAAAATGTAAATTATAGCAACATGAGTACAAAGGTACTCAGCAAGACTTACATCAGATCCTACATACATGCATATTATCAAGAAGGGTTGGTGGAGTTGTTGCAGCAAGCCAGCTTTGACTCTTGGCTAGGCTAACCTACGAGACTCCAACTCGAAATGGTTTTGCGCACACGAGTCCGCTACTCACCAATTCAATACACTACCGAGGATCCACCGCCGTCTTCCTACGGAAGAGCCATCCTCGGCACTCACACTTATCTTGAGGCTTTTAGTAGTTTCCATTTACTTGTCTATGAACTGTATATGCAACCAAGTAGTCCTTTACCGTGGACGCGGCTATTCGAATAGATCATGATAACCCTGCAGGGGTGTACTTCTTCATACACGCTCTCACCACTTACCGTCATTTACACGACATGTACTCGGCAACCTTCAAGCAGAAGCCCAACGTGGGTGTCGGCCACGACCTACCTAACCACCTAAGCCTCCAGTCCAGGTTTATCGCCTATCCAGGTTCCATCCGCAGGGAGTCCGGCCGAGGTTTCCCATACGGCCCCGAACGATGTGAACAGGGTTCCCGAGATACCTAACGGGTATTCGGTACACCCGGCCACGTACCTACCGCATCACAGCCCACCCCTACGGTCAGCGCTGTCCACGGCCTCCAGTAGGCTACAAACACCAGAAACTACTTGCAACTCCTGGACGGAGAACTAGGGTGAATAAGAAGCCGAGAGGGTCCATTGGTTTCGGGCCCAATGCATGGTAGTAGCTGATTCTTAAATCACACATACAGATCTCAGTGCTTAAGGTCGGCTTCAATGAAACAACCCACCATGTACTCCTACATGGCCTCTCATCGATACCTTTACCAAATCGTGTTCACCACACCACTCTTATTACCGACATAATCATTTCACTCTAGCCCATCACCCAGATGAACCAGAACTGACACGACTCTAAGCATAGCAGGCATAGCAAGGTAGGAACAACACATACATATGGCTCAATCAACTCCTACACATGCTAGTGGGTTTCATCTAGTTACTGTGGCAATGACAGGTCATGCAGAGGAAGTGGGTTCAACTACCGTAGCACACAGCAGTTTGAAACGCGTTGTCTTAATGCAGTAAAAGAGAGCAAGAGCGAGAACATGGGATTGTATCGATATGATCAAATGGTTGGTTGCTTGCCTGATGGTTCGATGCACTGATACGGTTCTTCGTTAGGGTAATCACGATACTCCTCGGAGGCAGATCCTGCCGCAAAGAACACCGATACACAACCATCACCAAACAATGTGCAACAATATGATGCATGCATGAAACATAGCAATATGAGTGTGTTGGGCTAATGCAACTAAGACCAGAAGGGTTTGAACCAATTTGAATCAAAGATTCAAATTTCAAACTCAAACATGGCCTTTTAAAGTGCTTTTCCTTGTTCTGCATTAAACATCAGGTTAACTTGTTTAATCATGCATGAAAATAGTACAGATGGATAGATTGGATTTTTCTGATCATTTTTCATATATAATTTGTCTGATTTGGAGTTATAGAATAAAAGTTATGAATTTTTGAAGTTTAAATTATATTCTGGAATTTCCTATATTAGAATAATTCCAGAAAATCAATTATTGCGTCAGCCTGACGTCAGTGTGACGTCAGCAGGTCAACGGAACACGTCCGGGTCAAACCTGACAGTGGGTCCCGCATGTCAGGGTGATTAAATTAATTAAAGTTTAATTAAAACTAAACATGTTTAATTAACAGGGCTGGGCCCCACCTGTCATTGACTCAGGGGAGTCAACCAGGGCCCACCCGTGGTCAAACCCGGGTCGGCTGCACCGGCGTTTAGCCGCCGGCGAGCCCGACGCGGCGGCGGAAGTGGTTTTGGCCGTTTCGGCCACCAAATGGTTCGCGGAGACCACCGGAGTGGAGCTGGGGACAAGCCGCAGCTCTTGGTGGAGTCCGTTGGAGTCGGGGTGGCCGGAGTTGGCGCCGGCGACGACTTTGGCGGCCACCGGGGTTCGGCCGAAGACGAACTTGACGCTAGAGGGGTCGGTGAGGCTCGGGGAGTGGCTAGCTAGGTGCTAAGTGACACGGTGAGCATGATGGACACCGTGGAGTGGTCGGAGGGTAACCGGGAGCACGTCGGCGACGAGCTCCACGGCGGTGGGTGCGGTTGAGCTCCGGGAGGTCGCTACACGGCTCGGGAGCAAGAACGGAAGGAAGGGGAAGATGGCTAAGCTCACAGTGAGTGCGACGAAGCCCTTGGTGTGGCCGGAGATGGACCGGAGCGACGACGGCATTAAAGGGAATCTCCGGCGACGGCGGTTCGGGCGAGGTCGTTGCGGTGGATTCGGGCGTTGCGAGCGCTCGGGGCTCGGCTTGCTCGACGGAGTGGACAGCGGCGGAGCTCCTGGACACGATGAGAGGACGCACGGGCGGCGGGGAGCACGGCTACGACGAAGGCACGGCGATGGTGGCGTCGGTCATGGCGGGGGAGCGCGAGG